>NC_086322.1:292418834-292563834 GCF_036172605.1 Pelobates fuscus
TCTCTTTCACCCAATAGAAGTTCTGCCATGGAACATTGGAGAGAAAACATTTATCTTTGCAGAAGCTGGATGTTGTAAACGTGCCTACAGAGGACCTTCAACAGCTGTTGGGCAATCAGGTACGAGGGCAAGCCGTTACCTGCCCCAATACCAGGGAAAGGTGCCTGGGTACTCCTGATATTATAACCACTACAGCAAGCTGTGGTTTTCATAATGGTTGACGTAACCCTTAAAAAGGACACTCCACTGCTCAAATGCAAAAATAAAAATCTCTGTTTAGTAGCTATAACCCCAATAATAACATGCATGCATTTCATTTTATTCCATTGGGGATATATCTAAAACAACTTGCAAAAGCTGCAGATCTCCTATCTGCAGTCCTTGCAAGCCCTCCCCTTCTAACCCCGCCAAGACTTTCTGTCCAATCACAGGCTTCCCAATGCAACTGAATGAGCAGTATTTGCAAGCCTGGTGCTCTGAGCAATTGCTGCCTCTTGAGTTTAACTCCACTGAGCTGACCAAACCAGGAAGTAATAGGACCTGTTGTCTGATTGACAGCTTGGGGGGGCTTAACCAGGTTTATTTATAATAATGCCAATTTCTATCGAGACTTGTACTTTTTGTAAAATGAAAAAAAAAAGAGGACATTCTCTTCAAACATAAAACATTTCAGCAAGCTGAAATGCTTTAGTTGGATGGAGTGTCCCTTTAAGTTTAACTACTTTGGGGACCCATCAGCTACAAGTTACGATTTTGGACCACCAGTTTGCCTGAGAGGTTTTTTTTTGGTTCAGTACTTGGAAGTTATAATAAATGGATTATAATCTCTAATTTCATTCAAGCCAACTCAAGGTTTAGTGACTAAATCTGTATGTTATGTATACAATCTGGAATACTTCCAAAATCAAGTTAGTAGAATGTTGCAAATTGTTAGGGGAGTTTCCACAGGTTACTCGGACAGAACACAGATGCTATTTCTACAAAAGTATTTTATACAACCAACCAATACCTACTGAGAACATATCCTTACCTCCCTTTCCCCTCTAAAAAAATTACATTTGAAGGGCAGGGATGGGAGTACAAAAGTTGGGATTGCCCTTAAAGGATGTTGGGCAAACAAGTCATGTTGAAGATAGAGGACAACATAGACTAGAGAGATACATAGAGAGATACATTTTTATAAATTCTCAAACCAGGAACTAATGGAGCAAAGATGGAAGGAGCTCTAAAGCAGGCAGTGCATATGAGGCATGGTAGCAGTAATTATTTAAAATTTATTTTTCAGAACTCTTAAGAGCCCTACTCTAGCTCTCGAACGCTCCAGTAGCACCGGAGTCCAGCTCCAAAGACCTAAAACCAACAGTCCATTTCTACATTCGTGTGTCCAATTTTCTTCCAACTTAAGAAAACCATTTAATAAATTACGAGTAATTTGGCTAAAGAAAAGTTGTTTCTGGCTAGAACCTTTTTATTTTATGCTCTAAGTTAAATACCGGAACAATTACTGACTTGACTCGGCATTCAATGAAGCAGTTTATAGGGTCTTGGACTGAGTGTGATAGCTTTCTAGATGCTGAATGGATTTTATGTAGAACAGCTGTCTGCCATGGAGCAGCATCAAATGTACTGATTTAAAAAATGACCCATTGGCATCATTAAGCAGTTAAATAAAAAGGAGCTGTAGTCCGCGAGAACCCTACTAACATGCAAGGCTTCATTCCTGTCCCTCTTTATCATGAGTAGTGGTAAGGAGGGCTACAAAGTAATATCTGAGGGGATCCCCAAGCCCCATTACTAGGTAGAGGCCCCCAATCCCCAATGTATGCACCAGAGTGTCCACTTATATACAGCTACCACCAAAGGAGAAATTGTGAAACTCCTTTCCATCTATTTCCTCCCCCTACAACGTGGATAAGGGGTCCACAATCATCGACCTATTATATGTTCTGATCACTCCACCTATATGTAGAGTACCAGGGCCAATGACTCTGCTGAATTAATTCCCAGTCCAGTCAAATATTTAAAACAATCCTCCACTCTGGCTCTACAACCAAACCACAACTGCAATAACTGTTAATGTCTGGGTATTTGTTTTGTATGGTTTAGCTAGGCACTGTCCTGTGTTAAAATATTAATGCCGCCAGGGGCATATCTGAAAATTATAAAAAAATCAGAATCTATTCTTTCTGGTAAAACGTTTTCAAATAAATCATTGAAAACGATTCCCGCAACAAAGAGGTTCACATTGTAGAATATTTAGAGCATGGGTCGTCAACCTGGTCCCTACCGCCCACTAGTGGGCGTTTCAGGATTCCAGGTGGGCGGTAGGGATTTTCAATTTTTTTTTTTATAAATTGGGCAGGCGGGCGGGCGCGAGCCGGCGGTACCACTGTGACTGGGTACCGCCATCACCACTTGCGGCCCCGGCGGCAAACCGCCGGGGCCGCATATGGAGGGGTCCATCGGGTGGCCCATGCTGTCAGGGCCACCCGATGGATGTGGATTGTGAGGGGGCCCGGTCAGCGCTGGGCGCTTTAACAGCGCGACCGGGCCCCCTGTGATGACATCAAATCTGCTGGGAGGAAGTGATTCCCCGGTCACTCCTCCCAGCATACAGAGAGCCGCGCGGGAGGAAGGAGGAGGAGGGAGTCAGAGTTGGAACTCTGACTCCCATGCACCTGAGCCACCACTGGACCCCAGGGAAAGTCACCCTCCTGCACCTTAAAGGTAGGAAACAGGAGGGTGACTTAAATATAATGTGTGTTTGTTTGTGTATGTGTCTTTGTATGTATGTCTTGTGTGTGTCTTATGTAAGTGTCTTGTGTGTGTATGTCTGTATACATGTGTCTTGTCTTTGTATGTATGTCTTGTGTGTGTCTTATGTGTGTGTGTATGTCTGTATATATGTGTGTCTTGTCTCTGTATGTATGTCTTGTGTGTGTCTTATGTATGTGTCTTGTGTGTATGTCTGTATACATGTGTCTTGTGTTTGTATGTATGTCTTGTGTGTGTGTCTGTATGTGTGTCTTATGTATGTGTCTTGTGTGTGTGTGTATGTCTGTATATATGTGTGTCTTGTCTTTGTATGTATGTCCTGTGTGTGTCTTATGTATGTGTCTTGTGTGTGTGTGTGTGTGTGTATGTCTGTATACATGTGTCTTGTCTTTGTATGTATGTCTTGTTTGTGTCTGTGTGTATGTCTGTATATATGTGTGTCTTGTCTTTGTATGTATGTTGTGTGTGTGTCTTTGTATGCATGTCTTGTGTGTGTGTTTGTATGTATGTTTTGTGTGTGTGTGTGTGTTTGTATGTATGTTTTGTGTGTGTGTGTGTGTCTTTGTATGTATGTCTTGTGTGTGTGTGTGTGTCTTTGTATGTATGTCTTGTGTGTGTGTGTCTTTGTATGTATGTCTTGTGTGTGTGTGTGTCTTTATATGTATGTCTTTGTGTGTGTGTGTCTTTGTATGTATGTCTTTGTATGTGTCGTGTGTGTGTGTCTGTCTGTATATATGTGTGTATGTATGTGTCGTGTGTGTGTCTGTCTGTATATATGTGTGTATGTATGTGTGTCTGTTTCTTGTGTCTGTCTGTATGTGTATGTGTCTTTGTATGTATGTCTTTGTGTGTGTGTGTGTGTGTGTGTGTGCCTGTCTGTCTGTATGTGTGTCTGTATGTATGTGTGCCAGTCTGTTATAGTGGGATACCTAGCTCAGCCTTCCTACTGGGCATTGCTATAAGGAAGGTTAAAAAAAAGGGGGAAAAAAGGTGGGGAGGGGAATTGAGGAGGGAGAAGAGGGGAGCTGACGCACAGATGAGAAATCATATTATGCGCAAACAGAGAAGTCGTCTGAATATCACCGAAAGAGGAGACCTTCGTTTGTTCCTTACAACCTCAAGGATCTCATTAATCACTAGTAAAGGTAATTTCAATTTACTTTATTGTTTTCTCATTAAACTTTTTATAAAGTTAAAAACATTATAAACATGCATTAATTGCAAATAAAAAGATAAATGTACGTACATTTATTTTTTTTAAAACACCCTCCTTTCGAAAAAAATATTCCGCACTTGCGCGAAAACTGGTGGGCGGTAAGGAAATTTTTTCAACCAAAAAGATGCATTAGTGGGCGGTAGTTAGAAAAAGGTTGACTACCACTGATTTAGAGGGATGTATTTCAAGGCCGATAATCTGTATCAATGTCTCTATATGTTGCTAGAAATTTGGACTGTCCCCCAAGGCACAGCTTACCTCATCTATACATTGTAAGCAATCCTACCCAAAAATGTAATTACACAATTTACAAGTAATCAATCATGAGAAGTTTCTGTAATCATATAAATCCAAACTCAAGTGATGCCATAAGATATCCTGTTCTGTACAGATACATATTTGCACATAATTAACCCTTTCATTAATTCTTAAATCCACAGTTCTATTCAACAACATCTCCCTTTGCAATTTCTTAAAAACAATAAGTGTGTACAAAATATTTTATTAATCTACAAAGCACACAAACTTCTCATTTGTAACAGGTTTTAAACCCCATTGCCTTATGGGAATGTCCCCCCAAAAATGGTCAGTAGGAATCAGAATTCTGTGCATGCGCAGATCATTTAGGTGACCACAGCATTCTGAACTGCCTGTGTTTGTGATTGACAGAGAGACTTAGGTAAATACTGTAAAAATCACAACAAATAAATCTCTTCGGTGATATTACTCTTAACCTGTATTTTTTGTTTATATATTGTCATAAGCAAAACATCAGAAAATTGTGTTTTATTCAATTTTCATCATGTTTGTTAACATTTTATAAATACGGTGAGCTTTGTAATATATACATACACAGGGCATCAAAATAAATTCTTGGTTCCCAGAGAGTTAAACACGTTTTTAGGTTCTTTTTAATTACACTTTAATAACAATTTCCTATTTATTGTATCTTGAAATATATCTTTTATTTTGGTATTACATTTATAGCTTCCAACAAGAATATTTTTTTTTTCTCAGAGATTGTTTGAGAGAATGATTTTTTTACAATTGTGGAGTGATTATTTTTTTTTTTTTTTTTTTCATCTGTGAAAAATTGGATATCTAATTTCAATCTAATATCAGAAATTCCCATCCGCAAGCATTAAAGAATTATGTAGGCTAAGCTCTAGAAATATTCAGCATATTTTTTTCAGCTTTAGAAATATGTGGTTAATTATCTAATTTATAATGCATTGCATTCACCACCTGTTTTTTATTTAATTTTTTTGGTGGTCTGCTTGTTTTTATCGTGTAGTAAATTACAAGTTAAAGATAGCTCCAAATGATAATTTACTGGACTTGTCATTATAAAAATATAACGCAACTGTCAGCAGCAGATATCGATTACTCTCACATACATAAAGCCATAGGTAATATGTGCATATGTGTATATAAATGTAGGCACGTGTGTATGTGTGTATATCTGTGTGTATGTACATGGAAGCATATGTATGTGTATATGGTATATCAGAACTGTGCAACCAAGAAAGAAAAATATTTTGTGAACCAGAAACTCAATTTTTAAATTTTTTAAAATAGATATAATTATCTCCAAAATGTACTTTTAAAAAATTTAATATGCCATTGCCGGGATTAGACACAATCAGCTTGATTTTAGAAGCCCTCGTTTGGTTATCCTATTTAACTGAAGTAAAAAAAAAATAAAATGTGTCAAATGCTCATTTTGGTTGGTGTTCTCTTATGCAAATACAAGGTCAAATACTAAGTGGGAATTCAAAGTGGATTTTAAATTTGAGGTTGTTAAAGGTGCTAAAATTGAAATTTACTTAGAATTCTTACTTTGGTAAATAACCCTGACTATATAACGTCAGCTCATAAGACATGATCTGGTAAAAATCTAAAAAAAAACATTGCCGTGTAATATTTCAGCTGTTATCAGAAAGAAACTCCTAAATTGAACCGTGTACATAATAAACTTTAACTATTGCCGGCTCGCATTGGTCAGTATCTGTGCAGAACAAAAGGTCACCGGAGCTCCTGTAAAAATGAACGCAGTAAAATTTCCACTCACACAAAAAAAGCAAAAAAAGGGAAGCCTGTCTCGGATATCGCGTTTCTTTTTTTTTCTTTTCTTTTTTTTTTTAGAAAATAATATGAAACCCGCTGGGAGAGAGCAAGAGAGCGGCTGTTCTGGTTTTTTATCCTTTAACTCTTTATAGGGCCAAAAAAACAAATTTTTGTGGTCGTTGCCTTCTGAATTGTAAATATGGGCCAGAACGCTGTTTTTCCAAGAAAATAAATTGACAGTAAGTGCAAAGCAAGTTATATTTTATCCAACATGGTAAATAAAAACACTGAGTGACTGAGCTGCAAGAATACATTTTCCAAATCACAGTTTCTCCCCTTAAAATAAAACGTCATTGGTCAAATATTTTTCAAACCACCAAAGTAGCACAAAAAAAAAACAACGACTCAACAAGCACAATTAATATAGTTTCCTACAAAATATCAATACGTTCTCCAACTGGCCAGGTCCTGAAATCTGGCAGAATGACACGTGCCTTAGGTACAAATATCACACACAGAAATTGTGTTGTCATGGGTGCCAACAATCTGGAATATTTTGGTACTGTCCCAGAAAAAATAGGGCAGCAGACTTCAAAATGCAGGAGGGGACTGGGCACTATGACCATGCGCAACAGAATTTCTGCTGTGCTCCATGCATTGTCTACCTTGAAGGCAGACTGGTCATCCTTTTTAGGAAATGGCACAGCCCTTTGACATGTGGACCTGCCCCTTTTTTTGGACAGACCTGCCCCTTTCATTGGGAACCCGCTCCTTGTGCAGTGCACTGTGCAGTCTGCTAGGATCCCTAACCATGTCTGTCTCAGAAGGTGGGCAGGGAACATTTGCAGGTATGTAAGAAACACAACAAAAAGGGGAAGAAAATCCTCTTTTTAAAGAATTAAGGGAAAGAAAGGGGTTATCCACTAAACACCGCTCAAAAACTGGTTAAGAAGAAATTCTATTTGTTCTTTTAAATGATTAAAAGTAAATAATAAATGATATGGATTATCGTTAATAAAGTCTTTAAAATATTCCAGCTTTTAAACATCCCCTTTCTAAATAAAATGACAGTCGTCGATGTATCTCCCCCATAGGACCAGATTTGCACCAATGGGGGAATCTCCCCAGATGAATTCATCCTCCCATTTATCCATGAAGAGGTTATGGTAGCTTGGTGCAAACCTAGTTTCCATGGCCGTGCCTTCTACTTGGAGATAAAATTGACCGTTAGCCCAAAAAAGTTATGGCAGAAAAATGCCACACATTTCACCAAGAAATCAATCTGTTCATTCTTTAAATCGGAGTAAATTGCCACGACTCGAACATATTCTTCCTTTCAGTACAATCTTAATGTCCTGAGTGGTATCTCTTAAATATGATTTCAATTTGGCCACATGTGCCTGTAAAAAACGTATACCTGTATTCAGAAAAATTGGATGTGAGAGAGTGTATGCTAGAAATAATAGGTCTCTCAGGGTGGCTGGGTAATCTCTTATGTAATTTTGGTAAATGGTAGAATACCAATGTTCTTGGATGTTTACAAAGGATATAGTCATACTCTCTTTTATTCGGGATACCTCTATATATGACCATCTTCCAATAATACAGTAAGTTCTTCCATATACTATTAACAAGGATTTTCTTTCAAAATTATGTATATGTTTCCGTATCATTAAGAAGTCTTCTATTTTCCATTTTGTAGTCTATTAGAGTCCTGATGACCAACCGCCCTAATAATGATCTTGTCATCTTTCAGCAAATCCCTGAGGATTTCGAATTCCATAATCATTAAATTGTCTTTTCCTTTTTTACTTAATTCAAGGGATCTTAAATCTTTTTCGATTGACTTTCCAAAAATCTTAATGGAGTTGCTTTGCATGTTGTGGATAAAACATTGATTTATGATGCAAATCCGTATGGCTGTCTTGGTCACTAATTTCCTGTTGAGTATGTGTGCTCTCCAGGAAATATCTGTTAACGGTTCATTTTCTGATAAACGTGGGGCAAATTTCAAACCTTTCTTCAATAGCTGCATTTCATTTTTGCTAATATCACAATCAGATAAATTCTAAACACTTATTTTATTCTCTTCGTCTTCAGCATCTTTGTCTATCAGGTCTTCTTCAGTTGGACTTCTAGTCTTTTTCTTTGGATTGGAGACCATTGGTGTTTAGAAGATTTAAACAAAATTTTGCGATGATCATAGTTTATGTTGACATTTTTGGTACCTTGTCCGAAACCTCCCAGATGATAATCTTCATGGCAACATTAACACACCTGGCAAAACCTTTTGAAAAAACTTTGCACTGAGTTTAGATAACAGATAGTTATAAATGCATTATTTGAAACCCAAATAATTGTACTCTTTTTGAAATCTTTTTTTAAAGATTATTAAAAGTGTGAATTTTAGTTTTTTCTTTTCTTTTTCTTTCCTTTTCTTTGCTAATCCTTTTGTAGTGAACTTGCACTTTACTCCAGTCGTATCTATTGTACCATCAAGATTGAAGGATAATAACAGCCAATTATAACAATGATTTGAATGTTTGACAACTGAATTAGGATAAAGGTAGCCATGGATACAAATAGACTCCTAGTTTAAAAAGAAAACAAAATGCACCAAGGTAGCGTGAGAATAATAAAATTAAATCGCTCATTTCCCTAATGGGAAAATACATCTCTAAAAATGCACTCTGTTGACCGACATTACTCAAAATCCAAGTGCTACATTTATTAAACAGCACATTGTGACGTCCGGACATTCGAGATGCAAAATGTCGGATGTGATTGCCAAATAGGAAAAATGATCCAGCTCAGTTTTTTTGTCTAAACTCTTAGTAAATATAAGACTTGGATTAAGAGGAATGTAGATTAGTAGCAGAAGTTCTATGCATAGCCTGCACCCCTACCAGAGATGGTATAGCTGAATTAAATGACCTGTCCCTTTAATTGGAAGATACCAATCTGATGTGAAAGCTTTTAGCAGACATATAGTATTTGGAATTTGCGTACATTCACATCAGAACTAAGGTGATGATATTTCACACTTCTAGATATTAAATTATAGATTTTTTAGGTTGGCTTTTTTATTTATAGAACCTACAGGACAAAAAACAACATTTATGTCATATTTCAGCACTATAGATGTCATGGACTACATCTCCCCTGATGCTTTGCCAACATTACGGCTGAATAAGCATCATGGGAGATGTAGTTCACAGCATCTAAACTGCCGAATACAATTGTAAAATGTAAAACACACCAGCCATTTTGGAAAAATGGTGGTTAACACAACCATTTTTCCAAAATGGCTGGTATGTTTTCCATTTAAAATCCAAATAACAAGATGTTAATACATCTCTAACATCACATGGCCCATGTGAATAAAAATATGAGCATGATAGTTATACATTGTCAGATCATTTTACTAATGAACTACCCACATTGGTTGCCGGATCAACACGATTTTGCGCAACACAAATCCCTTCTTTGCGCTCTTGGGCAGTATATGTATAATGGCCTCTGGTGGTATGATGTCAAATCAAATTCAATTCATTTATCACAGATGACATCTCATACAAGAATGCTACGTAACAAGAATTAATCATAGACAATATCAATAATTTGAATTAATATTATATAATGTGAGTACTTAAAATACAGAGCCTGACAGCATGAAAAATTCAGGTGTTTAAATTTAATTACTTGACACTGAGGTTTTATCGGGTCATGTGACCAAAAGGATGAAGAATTTATGCTGCCCGCAAAAACAGGTGATGATCAGAAAATATCCCAATAAACTGATAATGCGCACATGGTATGCTTCCAAAGTAATTGATTCTAACGCGGAAGGAATGAACAATGACAGATGTCTAGGCAGTGGGGGAAGGGACATTGAATGTTATGATAGCATTATAACTAAATTAGCGAATATTACATAAACAGCAGGTGTACTCATTAGCCAGGATTCTCCTGTTTAACCACTCGATTGCCATATGGAGCCAGCAAAACCTTGAGCAAGTCATCAGATTTCTGAATTAAATCCTCCTCCCCCACACCGGTTAACATTAGAGGAACAAACCCATCGGTACAGCTAGAACGTGTTTGGAGCAAAAGATAGAACATTAATCCCAGTTACTGTCAACTTTCCAGGAGAATTCAAGGCTTTTTGTACATTTTATAGGTTTGTTTTTGCACTAATTCCGTACGTCAGATAGTTACAATATAACACTGTTAAAGGGCTATTTATATTGTTCTATCTATCCATCTATCTATCCATCTATCTATCCATTATCTATCTATCTATCTATATATCCATCTATCCATTATCTATCTATCTATCTATCCATTACATATCCATCTATCTATCCATCCATCTATCCATCCATCTATCTATCCATCTCTCTGTCCATTATCTATCTATCTATCTATCTATCTATCTATCTATCTATCCATCTCTTTATCCATTATCTATCTATCTATCTATCTATCTATCTATCTATCCATCTCTCTATCCATTATCTATCTATCTATCCATTATCTATCTGTCTGCCTGTCTGTCATTCTGTCTGTCCGTCTGTCTATTTAATCTATCTCTCTGTCTGTCTATTTATCTATGTGTCTGTCTGTCTGTCTGCCTGTCTGTCCGTCCATTTATCTTTCCAAAATAGTCCAGCAACAGAATACAGTTTAACGTGAAATGAAAAAAATAAATTAAAATATTTCCCGAATTAGCATTATATCTCCTTCAAAATTGAGATGTAAGATTATTTAAAAACAGTTTTCTTCAAATGGTGTAATTCAAATCATGCTCCATTGCCAGTCCACAACTTCAGGATAAATATCAAGATAGCTTCCAATTTAAATTCTCGCTACTACTTTGTTCAAAAATGCTTACATATGCTTACATTTCAATTCATGTCTACATGTAGCTACTTGTGTGTTATTTTGTTTATGTGAGTATATATATCTATATATACACATATTACAGATATAATACATAATAATACAGGAATATATATTTATATATATATATATATACATAAGATTCTAATGTGGAAACGAGGGCATGCTATAGAGAGATCCTGCATTAATTCCGATTACACCCAACGCATTGCAAACCGTGAAAAAACACTGCGTTTATAATTCATATCAAGAGGAAATAACTGCATTTTTAATTTGCCAACAAATGGCTATTGCCAATTTTCTTAGGGCCAGAGTCAAAAAGATAATTAGAGTTTACAACTTACTTATGTTTTCTCAATTATTTATATACATTTACTGTATTTGACAATACAATGCATATATATGTACGTCCATTAGAAGCAGCAAATATTTGGGGAAAAACTCACATTATTTACGATAAAAGGGCTTCCAATCTGACTATCCCAAATCTTTGTGTTATACCACTGTCTACCGGCTTGGAGCATACAATGTTATTCCTCTCACCCCTCCCCCTTTTCCCATATAATGCAATTTAAAGGCAATTATTATTCAACATTCGGTTGAAAAATTATACTTTGACTGCCCTGATATGTGAAATGACTAATTGAAATCCTCTTTGCTTTTTTTTTTTCAAAACACCACCTCAACCCAATTGCTTATCTCCCCAGCCCCCCACCTTGTTAAGATGTAATGTCTTCCTGTCAGCTTCAGGTTGCAATAAACTAACACACAATCCTGAATGTGTGGTGAAAATGGCTGCCTGTTTTTGCAACAGCAGTAAAGTGCAACTGTTCTAGAACTCGTGTTGGTACACTTGGAACTCCAGTACTCTTCCAAGAGAACATGGCTGCTCGTACAATAACACAATTAATTAATTTTTTTAACAGTATCTACAATGGTTACAAAAACAAACAATTACAAACAAAAGTAAGTGGCACATTGAGGTGATTTTTTTAATGTATGGATATATCTTATAATATTTTATGGGAAACTTTCATCAGCTTAAAAATAAAGCGCCTGGAAAATAGAATATTGGTTTTCCTAAAACGGTTTGAGTCCTGAGTTTTATCAAATCAACTTCTTCTTGTATCTCAAAGCATGAAACAGATCTAAATAATACTGCAATGGTTGATTCTAGAACTAGGCCTTTGGCTCAGTCACTCAAATGCAGAATAAAATGGCTGAGTGGCAGAGAACCCATTTATAATTCCTTATAATTACTTTGAAAATAATTGTGTAATAAGTGAAATAGTAATACATTTAAAAAAAAAAAAAAAAAAGATATTTTGTCATGGAAGCCATAGGAAAATCTCTCAGTACGCCTATTTTTGGAGGTGCCAGTTCGTTTTCCAAACAGTTAGCCAGTTAGGTAAACCAACTGCTGTCTGAAATGTCTTCATTTTGTTGGCCTTGGAAGATGGACAGACAGACTACCTCGCAGATTGCATGAACTAGAATTGGACTTTCCAGGCTTACTTTGAACCTCAAACTTTATCTTATAAACAGAGCCAGAATTAGCAACTTTACGCGTTATATTACAGAGTTAATCAATAGTACAGATATTAAGAGTTACACTTACAAAAGGGAGAGGAACTCGAATGTTGGTACCTACACAGCTTTCAACGTTAACATCCCATAACATCTCGCTGTTTTATGAAAAGATCCCAAAAATGTTGCATTTATGCACAGCTACTGGTGTTTAAGACTTTTAATGTCATTAAAAAATATCCAGTAATTGTTCAATTAGGCGTGGTATATAATTGATATATATGATATATAATATATGTGTCAAATATCTTATATGTCATGATCCAGCTAGTTAAAATGACCTAATATGCTCTATTAGTTGTGTTCTGAAAACAATTCCACTTGGGTCTATAATCAGTAACATACACAAACACAACCTTCAACCAGTTTATATATATTGCACATACTAGACGTTTATTGAATAGGCCATTTGTAAACATGTCCGACTCGTATTATACACACTACAGTCTGTGACTGAAATAAAAGTAGGATGTTGTTCACCATTACTATAATTTCACATTATTAGTGTCTAGGCTAGTTTGCATATCAGATGTTCTTTAGTTTGAATACAAAGTATTTCAAAATGTAAAATATTAACTTTGCTATACTATATTGTCTAACTGTAGACTGAATCAATTAATTCCTTGGATGGAACACCTGGGATTAAACCACACTATTTTATTTTTCACAATTCCTATAACATTTATTCATGGATTTAAACGTATATTAATCCCTTAAATGCTAAAGGGACACAGAGAACGCTACTTTGGGCTGCGGTGGGATTGAATCATTTGAAATATGTCATAAAGGAAAGAAATTGTTGGGATGTCAAATGTAAAACTTCAAAACATTGGCTTAATCGATTGTGTTATAAAATAAAATTATTTAAAATAAAATTGTAATGACAACCATAACAGAAATCAAACTGTTAAACAAAAATAACTGTTAAATAAATGTAACAGCAAAAAATTTTTTTTTCAAATAATTGTTCAAAACATGTTATATTTCTCACTCAACAAAAAATGTAAAGAATAAATAAGCGTTTTTTTGTAAATGTTTAAAAGTAAAATAGAGGGGAACCCTCTCGGAGGTTTATTCTCTAAATGATTTGGAAAATTCTCAAAAACAGCCATAGTCACAGCTTTAGCCTAAATATGTCAATGAGATTTTCAATTCACTACAATTTGGAGTTTAGCGAATGAGCTCTCTTCTTATCAGACTTGAAGAAGAGGTTGTTCTGGCGTTATCCACTTGACATAGAATTGTCTCTAGTGATCAATCAATTTATAAAATGTTGTCCATAATTTCCAAATAGGAAAAATATTTACACTTTTTATGAAAAGGGAGCTAAGATTTTATGTCAATTCACTGATTATCGAACTAACCTGTTAAGGCAAAATTTACTTGGAATTCACTGAATAGTGACCAGCTTTAAAATCCTCAGTTCAACTTTGTTGGCGATGTCATTCCAACAGGTATTTTTACCTTAAATGATGTGTCTTTACGTACTCAATAAAACTCACTGTAAGGTAATAAACACCAGGTGGGGTGGTGGTGGTGGTGGTTGTGGGGAATTATATTCATTAAACGACATGTTGTGGCAGATTGGCAGCTGATTCACAGAATTCAGGCCAAAATAACTGACCTACAATAAGATCTACCACTCATCGAATTTAAGAGATTTTAAACCCACTCGAGCATTTTAGATACAATTTCACAAGTTGGTTCCCTGCTGCTTGCTATTTAGGTAATAGATCCCTATATGCTCTAAATGCAATAACTATATTCTCAAGTAGCTTATTCTCGAAACAACAAACTGCAGTGAACCGGGAAGGGAATTGCTAAATTTGGGCAAAAAAATGCTGACTCGGAAAAATGATCCAATTAAGTTATATTCACAGATTGGCTATTTTAGCTTGGCTATCCAGGGTACTAAATTGTGCCATCCTAGTAAATTGTTGGACTGCAACTCCCATTATTCTCTAACTGCCACAGGAGAGACAGTCTAACGCTACCGATGTATACAATCTCTTCTACAAAATTAGTCATCGCTAACCAAGATGTGGAGTTTTTCAAGTGTTGACACATTTCGGAACCACTGTCACCACTATGTCACTACGGGTTATTTGTCACCTAATTGCATTGGTTTGTCTGCACCTGATTAGAACAGAGTGTTGATCAAACACCATTAGATGAGTTAAGATCTCTAAATACACCCAACCCATTGTTTCTTAGGACCAATTGTTTTTTTTTTCACCCAACATCTCTCCAGAGCAAGTAAACTCTGGATAAATTTTACATTTGTCCTCAGGATTCACTTCTGTCATCAGCTTACTATTTGCTAAATCCACAGGACTTCTCTGCATTGGTTTAAGCATCAAAGCATTTGTTTTACTACATCCAACATTTTCCTCTTTTAACAAAGAACCTATTCTTCCAAAATTTAGCACTTAACGCACTGTTATAAAACAAGAGCCTCTCTATTTTTCTGCATTGTTTGTCACTGATGGACCTTAGATTGAAAGGGCATATCATTCTAAAATGTATACATTTTAATTTTTTTTTTAAATAGCAAAAAAACATATAATTTAAAAAATATATACATATGTTTAAATGGCACTATTGTTGCGTTGTGAAATAGAAAACTAATAATAAATAATAATTCAGCAGTAAAAAAATTTATCGTCACACTTAAGGAAAATTAACCGTGATTCATAGGTTTTAAAGGTGAGTCTTGAAAACCTAATCATTAGTTTTTATCATAAAATAATTATTCCTTAATTCTCAATACACTTGGGTATAAAAATTTGTTTGGTAATACAGTGTTGGCATTTTTTACAATAAATCTTTTCACCTAAAAGTGACAGATCTACAGTTACAAATCCATTATTTAAATAATTGAATAAAATATTAATTATTCATATTTAAAATGTGTAATTGACCCAGGTTATAGAAAAATGTTGAACATATGCAATATATTATTTAATATAATATCTAAACTTTTTGCAGTATATTAGGTAATTATGATTGACTGCATTTCTTAAACATATTTAAATTCTAAACAGTGTATTTCGTGTATAACAGCAATGTTAGCCTTAGTACTACATATATTGTTTTAGACACTATATAGAATGTAAGGTTAAAGCATCGTTAAAACATAGTAAGTAATAAACCATTTTTTTTTCAATTGTGATTTTTTTTGTGCAAAATGTATATTTAAAAAAATGTAAATAATTATTTAAATAATAAAACCCTCTCAATAACAAATGCCTTAGTATTAATTTATTTCGTGGTCTCCTTTACAAGCTGAAATATTTGTTTACATATTTAAAATTTATAAATGAATATATTTAACATCTGTCAGGTGTATAACGTCAATTGGTAGTTTACTGAAAGTGCTTTGCACTCTTACAGTGAAATATTCCTAATTTTCCAGTTAAATAGGGCTAAATGAGAATCTATTATACTAGTTATGTCTTATATTTTGTGTTTCTAAATTACCTTCTAGATAGGAGATTTAAATGAATTTAAGCTGACAGCCTTCTGACCATAGGGTTTGTTCACTAAATAGCCACTCGACCATAGTGTTAAATTTGCTAGCCATCAAGTTCTGGAGATTCGAGAACTTGAACATTTTATACAAAAATCTGGACAGAAAAAAAAATGTTTATTTAACTGAGCTTGGTAATTTTTTCCCCAAATCTGCTATGCATGCCATAGCTTACTGTTTAATACATAGACCCCTTTAAATTGTATTATGTGTGCATGTGTGTTTATGTGTGTGTGTGTGTGTGTGTGTGTGTGTGTGCGTGTATTTGAGAGCACAATATAACAGATTTTTAACATCGTTAAAAAAAATATATTATATAATATTTTATCTACCCAATAAATGAGAATTTATAAGTTTGGTTTCATCAAGGTTTTTTTTTCTTTTGTGTGCCTTTAGTGGACAAATTGAGTTCATGTGTTTAACAACTACATTTAATCCAAAAGGATATTGTGAAATTAATGGGTTTAGAATGAAATACAGCAGTTATGAACGTGGTATAGTAATAGCTTCCTTATAAGATTCTGTTGACTGTTTAAAAACATCTTGTACGAACTCTTATGCCTATTTAAGAACAGTAAATCATTTTAGGAAAAGTACTGTTACGAACAGCTGGTAATACATTTTTATTTTATTACCCTTCGTTCATTTAAGCCCAACTTAAAAATTATTAAAAACCTCTGTTGTGGATTAAAACGTAACAGTTTTATCCAAAACTGGCTGACATATATAAACTAGTATTGAGTTTTATATAGTAATTGGGATTTAACCAAATCATTTCTAAATGTATTGCCAAGTTAGTCTATTTTGTTAGTATATATAATTAAATAAGGATTGTGGCAAATATATAAAAAAAAAAAAAATTGCACAGAAAGTCATTTTTCAGTAACTAGTGACTTTGAAGTGTAATAATCATAAATAAATTACATAATTAAATACAATCTCACCACATCTACTACGTATAAAATAGGTATATGAAAATTAAATTTTATTGCTATAAATATGATTTTTGCGGCTTAAATCCAATAACCCAATAATTGTGAGTTTTAATAACGTGCTTTATTTATTTCTTTACGAAGAGGTGAATATCTTCATATAGCATCAGAAAATTCAATTAAACTAATAAACGATAATTGTCTGAGGATGCATCTTGCTATAAATCTGTATTACTGTAACACATTTTATAATTACTACTAATTTCGCCACACCTCCTATAAACCTTAAACCTGTCCATTTCAACACGTTTATTACTAGTCATTTATAGAAATGTTTTTGGCATTAAGAAGGCTACATCGCTGGGTGGATGGATGAATAGATGGATGACATTAAATTGTGTCATTTATCGATTTTACTGAATTGATAGATGGAAACGATGGTAAAAACAATAACAACATTATATGTAAAAAACCTAGGATATTTTTTCCTATATTAAAAAAAATAAAGCATAAGAGAACTTTCAAGTCCCACATAGTTTTTTTGTTAAGAAATATATTTACCCACAGCTATCAGATCTGTTCTTAAAATTGGATTTATTGGACACAACATTTTTAACTTTTTTTTTTTTTTTTAAATAAAAGCTAAAGAGAAACTCAACAACAACACAGAATTCCCCCATCAAAGAAAACAATACAAGTGATAAAAAACATACACACAGGAAAAACAAAAAACAAAAAACACAATACAAAACAATAACCGGATAGAACTTACCCACAGTTTTAAGGAAGATCTCCACTTTCTTCAACCAACTGCTATCTGTTTTTGGGCAGCTGGACAAGTCACTAAAAAACTCAAAAGTGAAAAGAGACCTCGAAAAGCAGGCTGTGCAGTCTGCCTTCCCTGTTCCACACAATTAAACAGGGAAGGAGAGAGTTTAAAGATTATACAGCTTCCTAGTTGTGGGTTCAAAGACTGTTCTCAGCTGTGAAGTTTATTTCGTTTCATCACTGGAGAGGAGCAGAGTGGGGGTAAAAAAAAACCTAAAAAAATAGTTCTAGGTGTACCTCTTCTTCAGGTGCTGTTGCATTGACTGCCCTCTACTCAACTTTGTGAGAAGACTGTGGACAGACTGCTTTGGAAGAGAGGGAGGGTGTGTGGGAGAGAGGAGAGACAGGAGGGAGGGGTGGCTTGACTAAGCTTCTCAATTCCAAACAGACAGGTTTCCAATTGCTTTTGTACAAAGAGTGGTTGTAGCATTAGGACCTAAAAAAAAGGGATCAGAATAATTTATATCATACCTCTTTTCTATCCAGTTTTGTTTTACACATGTTTATCTGTTTTACATGACATCCCTGGTGTGGAACTAGAAAGTGTTTCAACTTGATACATATTGTGTTTTTTTTATTTATTATTTTGAATGTATGTATTTTTTTTACAGTAAATTCTTTAAATTTTTTATTTTTTTTTACAAAAATAGCAGCCCGTAGAATTTACCACACAGTGGTTGTCCATAAAAGATTGAATAACACACCATCACATAATTGGAAAATGTAATTTAAAAAAATTTATAAATGGAGCACACCTTAAAATTCACAGTTAAAAAATAAATAAAAAATAAATGTACAAAAAAGTATTTTCTTTTTTCAGTTTTTAAATGATCATTTCATTTTTAAAGATTTAAAAAAAAAAAGACATATCTGCCTAAGACACATTGAAAAAAAACAAAACCCCTGTACCTTTAACCCCTTAAAGACCAACGACCAATATACCGTTCCAACAATTTGCTCTTTAAGATACTTATTCTATAAGTCTCATTACTTTCAGGAATCAGATTGCGATGTCAACAAATATTGCTATGGGGTTCTCACGGGGTTAAATAAGGCTAGTATTATACTTGCTGAAGTAATCAATCCTTGGACAGTACACAAATTTACCATGGCCCATTGACATTCACACTTACCTTTGGCTCAGGATAATCTCCTATCGGTCCCCTTCTATTTCAAAAGAACTCAGCCAACGAGATGCTCCAACACAGTCACTAAGCTCTGAATTTGAAGTGGTGAATTCAGAGAGAATACTTTAGAAAATCGTAGGACTGGTCAGATGCACAATTTAAGAAGTAATTGATTTACTCTTAAGGTTTGTGTATGTATGTGTATAGAGGAAAAGGGATCCGATTCACACACCAAATTAATAGGAGCGCACTTAATATTATTTAATGAGAATATATGCCCTGCTAATGGAACTTTATTCATGCTAGGGGAAGCCATAAACGGAATTCTGAGTGATGTATTCACTTTAAAGGGAATTGTGGTGAATTGTTGTTTAATTTGGGAATTTGAGGCTCAAATAGTCAAACTTTGAATTTGAGTTTGAGAAATGTTTCAGCTATTGTGACTTAACTTTTGCAATTCAGATTTTTATTCACATTTTATTGTTTAATGAATAAACCCCACAGTGTCTGGCCACAATATTTTCATATTTAATTTGTCAGGGCACAGTGTGAATGGTGCGCTTTGTAAATGGGGCACAGTGTGAATGGTGCGCTGTGTGAATGCGATGCAGTGTGCATGGAATGCAGTGTGCACTGGGCAGTGTGTGCATGAGGCGCAGTGTTAATGGGTCACAGTGTGCATAGGGTGCAGTGTTAATGGGGCACAGTGTGCATGGGGTGCAGTGTTAATGGGGTCCAGTGTATATGGGGCACAGTGTGGATTGGAGGCAGTGTAAATGGGATGCAGTGTGCACTGGGCACTGTGTGCATGAGGCGCAGTGTTAATAGGGCACAGTGTGCATACGATGCAGTGTTAATGGGTCACAGTGTGCATAGGGTGCAGTGTTAATGGGGCACAGTTTATATGGGGCACAGTGTGAATTGGATGCAGTGCAAGTGGCATGCAATGTGTATTGGGACTGTGTGCATGGGATACAGTGTACATGGGGCATAGTGTGCATGATATGCATTGTGCATTGTGTGCTGTGTGAATGCAATGCAGTGTGTATGGCACATAGTGTAAATGGGATACAGTGTGCATTGGGCACTGTGTGCATAAGACTCAGTGTTAATGGGGCACAGTGTGCATGGGGTGCAGTGTGTATGAGACACAGTGTATATGGGCAGTGGTGTATCTTGGTTTTGTGCTGCCCTAGGCAGGACAAAACTCAGACCCCCCCCCCCCGCGCACGCACCACCCCCACCCAACCCTTCCCCCCCGCCACACCTTCTAAATACACACACTTTCACTGACAGATACGCATACACTAGCCAACAGAAACACACACTCGATAACAGACAGACACACACACACTAACAGACACACACACACACTAACAGACCCACACAATAACAGACCCACACAATAACAGACACACACAGTCGGACACACAGTCAGACACACACACACTAACAGACACACAGTCGGACACACAGTCAGACACACACACTAACAGACACACACACACACTAACAGACACACACACTACAGACACACACACACACACACACTAACAGACACACACAGTCAGACACACACACACTAACAGACACACACAGTCAGACACACACAGTTAGACACACACAGTCGGACACACAGTCAGACACACACACTAACAGACACACACAGTCAGAAACACACACTAACAGACACACACACACCAACAGACACACACAGTCAGACACACACACTAACAGACACACACACACAGTCAGACACACACAGTCAGACACACACACTAACAGACACACACAGTCAGACACACACACTAACAGACACACACACTAACAGACACACAGACACACACACTAACAGACACACACTATCAGACACACAGTCCTACACACACACAGTCCCACACACACACACAGTCACACACACACACACACACACACACACAGTCACACACACTCACTCACATTAATACTCACTTCTCTTTTTTTTTATTTACCCCCCCAGCCTCCTTACCTTTGGGAATGCTGATGGGGGAGGGGGGAGGTGGCTCTTCCATTCCCTGGTGGTCCAGTGGTTGCTGGGCGGCACTGGCGGGCGGGCGGCTTGCGAGGGAGCTGAGCAGAGAGCTCAGGGGAAGTGCTCCCTCGCCAGCCGCCCGCCCGCCCGCCAGTGCCACCCAGCAGCCGACCGGCATGTCAGTTAGCCGCAAGGCTAACAAGGCATTTTCCCTGGGCATTTGGGGGTGGCTTTTGTTTGCCGCCCCCTGAAAAATGCCGCCCAAGGCAAATGCCTTGTTTGCCTCGCGGCTAATACGTCCCTGTATATGGGGCGCAGTGTGAATTGGATGCAGTGTAAATGGTATGCAGTGTGCATTGGGACTGTGTGCATGGGATACAGTGTACATGGGGCATAGTGTGCATGGGGTGCAGTGCGAATGGGACACATTGTGAATGGGGTGCAGTGTGCATGGGGCGTAGTGTGTATGTGGCGCACTGTGAATGGGGTGCAGTGTGCATGGGGCGTAGTGTGTATGTGGCGCACTGTGAACGGGGTGCAGTGTGCATGGGGCGTAGTGTGTATGTGACGCACTGTAAATGGGGTGCAGTGTGCATGGGGCGCAGCGTGCATGTGGTGCACTGTGAATGGGGTGCAGTATGCATGGGGCGTAGTGTGCATGTGGCGCACGGTGAATGGGGTGCAGTATGCATGGGGTGTAATGTGAATGTGGCATACTGTGAACGGGGTGCAGTGTACATGGGGCGTAGCGTGCATGTGGTGTAGTGTGAACGGGGTGCAGTGTGCATGGGGCGTAGTGTGCATGTGGCGCACTGTGAACAAGGTGCAGTGTGCATGGGGCGTAGTGTACATGTGGCGCACTGTGAATGGGGTGCAGTGTGCATGGGGCGTAGCGTGCATGTGGCGTAGTGTGAACGGGGTGCAGTGTGCATGGGGCGTAGTGTGCATGTGGCATACTGTGAACGTGGTGCAGTTTGCATGGGGCGTAGTGTGCATGTGGCGTAGTGTGAACGGGGTGCAGTGTGCATGGGGCGTAGTGTGCATGTGGCATAGTGTGAACGGGGTGCAGTGTGCATGGGGCGTAGTGTGTATGTGGCGTAGTGTGAACGGGGTGCAGTGTGCATGGGGCATAGTGTACATGTGGCGCACTGTGAATGGGGTGCAGTGTGCATGGGGCGTAGCGTGCATGTGGCGTAGTGTGAACGGGGTGCAGTGTGCATGGGGCGTAGTGTGCATGTGGCATACTGTGAACGTGGTGCAGTTTGCATGGGGCGTAGTGTGCATGTGGCGTAGTGTGAACGGGGTGCAGTGTGCATGGGGCGTAGTGTGCATGTGGCGTAGTGTGAACGGGGTGCAGTGTGCATGGGGCGTAGTGTGTATGTGGCATAGTGTGAACGGGGTGCAGTGTGCATGGGGCGTAGTGTGTATGTGGCGTAGTGTGAACGGGGTGCAGTGTGCACGGGGCGTAGTGTGTATGTGGCATAGTGTGAACGGGGTGCAGTGTGCATGGGGCGTAGTGTGTATGTGGCGTAGTGTGAACGGGGTGCAGTGTGCATGGGGCGTAGTGTGTATGTGGTGTAGTGTGAACGGGGTGCAGTGTGAATAGGATGCATTGAGAATGGGGAGATTTTAAGTTTGAATGTTTGTTTTCTCACCACCTTGCATTAAATGGACAGAATCACACAGTGATTGTACAGATTCTCAAGATTCCAGGCAGTGGCAGAACTTGTATAGAAAGGACCATGGTGCAAAAATTATTTTGGGCCCCCCTATCGCAAGGGGGACCAAAAGGTAGATCCCCAACAACTTCCACAATGCTTTGCCAGCTGAGCAGTGTCTGTGTATATATAATGATAGTATTTTTTGGTTGCTCCTCCTGTTTTCTATCTCTTGGTTGCTTTGTCTGACTTGATCTGTGAATCAAATGGCAGCAACATGCGCCAAGTAGTGTACTGCATATATATATATTTATGTATACATTTTGCAGAACACTGATTGGACCATTTTTGTAACCATTTTGGTTTGTCTGAATGTTCCATGGACAATATACATCTGAACCGAACCATCACATGACCACGCGTCGGAGAGCACAAACACAGTTTTAATTTCTGGAAAAATTATTCAGTCAAACTGACCTTGCACACGTATAATACCCATCAAATATTTAACGGCATGGTGAGAATGTGGTTATTTTTTTTTTAATGTAAGTTGACAGCATTATTGGAAGTTTGGGGAGCTAGATAGTTGGAATGTGCAACTATCTGCATTTTTTGTGCCAGGAGTCCGTGCGTCCACTTTACAAGCCCCAGTCTCTCCTTGTGGCTGTAAATAGAACTGCAACCCAAAAAATAAACCATGCAACTGTCACTAATGCCTTGTTTCCACTGAGCGGATCGGTTCGGTTCAGTTCGCTATTTTGGATGTTTCCATTATGAAAGTGGTCCATACAAGCGAACTGTACCAATCCATTCAGGGTCCTGCTTCAGATGTAGGGCCATAGAAAATGGAACGGTTCGGTTAAGGCGGAACTACTATACAATCCATTGATTGGTGGACAGGAAGAGCATTTTTTCTAAACCCTGCATGGCCCTGAAGGTCTGACTTGCAGTGGAAACGCTCACCAGAATGGGCTGGTCCATTCTAAACCTTCCAAACTGTACCAACCCGAACCGATCCGCTCAGTGGAAACGAGGCATTAGTGCCATGAAAGGGTATTTTTACTGTTGTTGATTGAATTATTTCATGCCATGTTTCCAGTTACCTCGAGGCAACTGGCGTTGAAAATCTGCATTTACAGTCGCGCCAATTATACAAAACATATATTAAGGGGTCAGTCTATGCACAAAAACAATAGCATGGATTTGTAGTGGTTATGGTGCAATTAGGCAGTGAGAGTCGTAACCTGATTCTAGGTCAGATTGTTTAAGAGCAGTATGAGCAAACTGAGGAGCCTAACCGCCTACTCAGTCGTAGCTCATACAGGAGTTCCACTTCCACATTCGCAAATTAGTTAATGTCTTAGAGAGCCAGCTAGAAACGGGTTTGACCCAGACCCGGTGGAAGGAACACTCACCATTCTAGCACCACAATCATTACAACAATATGTAGTGGTTATGGTGTTTAGTCTGCCCCATTAAACTTTTCACATAATTTCTTAAGCATTTAGGTTACCTACGGGATTATAAAACCGGAATTAAAAAGCAAAATGGCGGACGATGCCACGCTGTAAACATTTATAGTATCTTTTAAACCTATCTAAGTAAAAAGTACTTTACTCACTTTTCACTCCTGTGAGTAATCTCTCACCCTCTATCCCTTTTAATCTACATGTGTGACAGTATACACTGCAATGTTGTTTTTTACTTTAAGGATTTGGTAGCAGTTTTTATACTGTTTATTTATAGGATTGTCTTTGGCACTGTTGTAAAGAACACTTTTATGTTCTCGAAGCTTATGTGATAAAGGTTATGGGAGTAAACAGCGTAGAATGTTAATGCTATACAAACTGTTGGTTTATCAAGAACAGCCGATATACTGTATGCCTCTATTTATGCAAGTCTAGAAATTCATAGAAAATGTATTTGTATCCACGAACCCATAAGAACATTTTGAATGTACTTGGGGCAATAGGTAATGAGTAGTTTTGGAGCTCATCCCACTACCTCCTTAATGCGGAACTATTACTGCTCTGAAAATTGTGATGTTGAATAAAACACGGATAATCACTTATAGATTGTGTTAATCTTTTTTTCATATGATACTTTGTTTTCTTTTAAAATGTAAATCAAAGATTTAGCAAGTGATATCACAACCCAGATCAGTCCAGGCACAGCCTGGCACAAAATGTAAATGAGGTGGAATTCAGAAACATTGTTTTGGTTTAATCTCTTCCACTATATTCAGTGGCCGAAAAAGGTAACATTTATAGCAATGGCTGACATGAAGCCAAGATGGAGACGCCCAGTCCAGGGCCGGACTGGCCCACCGGGATACCGGGAAATTTCCTGGTGGGCCGTCGGCACCTGGGGCCGGGGAGACGTGGGTGTCCTGTGGCCGCATGGAGAGCTTGGATGGCGGCTGCAGGGGTAGCTCTTCTTGCGGCCGCTGGGGGAGCAGGCTGTTCTGTCTCTGCTCCCCCTCCCTCGCGTGCAGCTTAATGAGACCCGGGCCGGAATATGACGTCATATTCCGGCCCCGGTCTCATTAAGCTGCACGCGAGGGAAGGGGAGCAGAGACAGAACAGCCTGCTCCCCCAGCGGCCGCAAGAAGAGCTTCCCCTGCGGCCGCCATCCCAGGACCGACCTCCCCCCCGGTACCTCTTGCTCCTCCTCCTGGTCCCGAGCCCGCTCACCGAGCCGCCACCTCCGCCTTCCTCCCCTCACTGCTCGCAGACATATCCGCGGGAGGAGACTTCAGGAACCCACTGAGGAAATTCAAACTGGTCTTCCTGGGCAAGCAGAGCGGTGAGAGAGATAATAATAATATAATAATAATAATAATAATAATAATATAATAATAATAATATAATATAATATACACAGTGATTATAATAATATTATTATATATAGTGTGTGTACTGAGACATTCAAACTGGGCTTCCTGGGCGAGCGGAGCGGTGAGAGACATAATAATAATATAATATAATAATATAATATACACAGTGATTATAATAATATTATTATATATAGTGTGTGTACGGAGACATTCAAACTGGTCTTCCTGGGCGCTATCAGTCTGCCCACCCACACAGGTAGCAACAAGTGTCTGTGTCATGCTGTGTGTGTGTGTGTGTGTGTGTGTGTCATGCTGTGTGTGTGTGTATGTCTGTGTCATGCTGTGTGTGTGTGTCTGTGTCATGCTGTGTGTGTGTCTGTTCTTTTTAATGCTGTGTGTGTGTGTGTCTGGCTGTGTCATGGTGTGTGTCTGTCCGTCTGTCTGTGTCATGGTGTGTGTCTGTCTGTCTGTCTGTGTCATGCTGTGTGTGTCTGTCTGTCATGCTGTGTGTGTGTCTGTCTGTCTGTCATGGTGTGTGTGTCTGCCTGTGTCATGGTGTGTGTCTGTGTCATGGTGTGTGTCTGTGTCATGGTGTGTGTGTGTCTGTCTGTCTGTGTCATGGTGTGTGTGTCTGTCTGTGTCAGGGTTTGTGTCTGTGTCACGGTGTGTCTGTATCATGGTGTGTGTGTGTGTCATGGTCTGTGTCATGGTGTGTCTGTCATGGTGTGTGTGTGTGTCAGTCGTGGTGTCTGTGTGTGTTTTTAAAAATAGTGTTTTACTCACCTTTTTTTTTTCCAACATCGTGCTGGTCTCTGCCTCTATGACTGAGATCATCAAGCTTGATGATCTCAGCCAATCCGCACTAACACAGGAAGCGCCTCTAGTGACCGTCTGAGTGTCTGTCACTAGAGGTGTCCCTAGGAAGCAATGTAAACACTGACTTTTCTCTGAAAAGTCAGTGTTTACATTCAAAAGCCTGCAGGGACAGGCTATAGACACCAGAACCACTACATTAAGCTGTGTGTGTGCGTCTGCTAGTGAGTGAGCTTGCTTGCATGTGTGTGTGTGCCTGCTAGTGAGTGAGCTTGTGTTTTTATGTCAATGAGCTTATGTATATTAGTGAAATTGTTTGTCTATGAGGCTGTGTATCAATGAGCTTGTGTGTGTCAGTGAGATTGTCTGTGTCTACATGTGAGTATGCTTACTGTATAATTAAATGTTTTACTCTGAAAGGACCAGTATTTTATATTAGAAAAAGCAATATATATATATATACACTCAATCATCTGGGGTTGCAAGACATAGCCTTACATATTACATGCGACAATATATGGCGCAATGACTTATGGGGCTGGCATAGATTTTTTTTTTCCAGGGCTGCTTTGTATCCCCAGTCTGGCCCTGGCCCAGTCCCAGGATAGATGAGTTGATTTCAACATTTATTTTTTATTTCTACTACCTCAGAACAATATATTTGCTAAATATAGGGGATAAATAAACAGAATCTTAGAAATCTGGGGAAATTGACAGTTCCCTTTTAACTCAAATATGTTTTGTATGGGCATGTACATTCTCTAATAATTATGTCAGTTCTACCCCCCTCTACATCAATGAGTTGCAAAACCCAGAACCCAAGCAACAAATATGGGCACTTGGCAAAATATGGACACAACTAATTTAGGGCAGTACCCCCTGCAGTTATGGCATTCTAACAGCCAGCACCTAGTTGGTACCCATGTAAAGGAAGTTCTTACAATCTTCTAGTGTTCTTATTGTACGAAGAACATTCTGTTACACCCTTCGTCCAATCCAGTAGTATCTGTTCGATATCTAAAATTGGTTAAAAAGTAAAACTTTTGTCCAAATTATTTACTCTTGGCTAAAATAAATATTTAATTGGTATGCCAAAGTTACTGTACTCTGTGCCATATTTTTTTTTTGCATTTTGCAAATTCAGTTTCCGTAGTTAATTTATTTTTATTGCTGTTCCAAGGAAATCATTTGCAAACTGATGTGCATGTGTTTGAAAGAAATAGTCTTTTTGTTCTGTTTGGTATCCCTTTGAACGTTCCAAGGAAGGCTAGTTGGTGAACTAACATGTTATTTCCACCACTGGGATAGAAAACCAAAAAAAACCAAAAAAACTAAACAAACCAGCCAGGTACGGGATATACCTGCCAGATATACAATATACACGCCAGGTAAAATATATACAGCAAATTATCCGGAAGGTACGCTTAGTAAAGCTGTCAAGGGCTTACGGAAAAAGCAAGAGGATAGGAATTCACATTAAATAATAAGAAAGTGTACTTATTGCCAAAATGGGATATGGTGGTTACAAAGAAGCCATTAGAGTGTACAGGGCTCCAAATCAAATCTGTGACATTTTTTATGTAATTATTTTCACTGTGGATCATGTATGGCCTTGTGGGCAAATATGCTTAAAATATATGTATTCTGGAATATAACAGGTTAATGATGATGCTCACTCTCTGAATTTGCATAATGTAACCGAGCTCATAACATAAGTTTAGAAGAAAGGGAATGTGATGATGAGATGATCATTCTTACATACATTACAAAAAAAAAATAGACTGGACTCCCTCAGTACAATAATGGCTTACTATGCCTCCTGAAGGCTGTGGGATAGTTGCTATTCACAGGGCTGGTGCAAGGAATTTTGACTACACAGGTGAAGATGCATTTTGCTGCCCCATATTCCCATTCCCCTTTAAAAAAGCATCTTCATCTGTGTGTCCCTTAATACCACCTCTCGAATTTCCTATCCCTTTTGTGTTTCTTATCCTCCCCTTTTTGTCTTACACTCCCCTTTAGTATATCTTATCCCCCAATTTTTCCCTTTGTGTCTCTTACACCCCACCCTTTGAGTGTCGCTTACTCCCTCAAGCCCCTTTGTGTGTCTCTTTCTCCTCCCAGCCCCTATGTGTGTGCAAAGAGCTTGTTTCCCTCTCCGCGGTCTGACAGGAAGCAGTTGAGTAGGCGCTTCCTGTCAGACCAGGTAGAGGGAAACAAGCTCCTATCCCCCGGTCCAAGGCTCAGTCACACTACACACAAAGACTGGCAGGAGCGAAGTGCTGTGCAATGCAATGTGTCTTCCTGCCTATCACCCGAATTTTGCACCCTTATGGTAGTGCCAACCCTGCCTATTCAGTAAGCAGAGTACACCCTTATTCCGCCAAGAGAATACAGTCCTATGTTTCATGGATTCTTGTTGGAAGTAAATTTATACGATCTTTGCTTGACATCTTTGTAGGAACATCTACCAGAATGGGTAGATCTGGAGTTGGCATTCCGAAAATCTGCTCACGATGGGTGGCCAACTTGTGTTCTCTTGTCTGACTTCGAATACATGTTCAGTAAGGCTTTTGACCAAGATTTTCTGTTCATGTTTTCAGGGGGTTCAGTTTACATTTGAGAAAAAAAACACATTTGTCTACTTTTCTAATTCTAATGTATCAATATATTTGAGCGTGTTACAGAATTACACAGTAATAATATTCACAGTAGAGTTCAATGTATATGTTCAATGTATTATTCACAACAAAAACCATAGTCAGATCTGGTGTGAATGAATAAAACACATAATTCCTCCACATTAAAACTTAGGGAAAGAAATACATTTTTCGACAGCACTGCATAGGATAGTTTAGCTTTAGCACCGGCTTTAGTACATATTTAAAACTTATAGAAACAGGTTTAATTTCTGTATTGCTTACATTCTCTAGAGATCAATAAAATGATTACTTTAAATTTGGGTAATAGCAGCATCTATCAATTAGCGGCCAATTTGGTGAAATCCGAGAGCATAGTCTTTAGTCCTCTTAGAGAAAAAATGTTGGACCAAAAAGCTAATTAATATTTAATGTTAAAGTAGTGCACAATATACATTAAGCAACTTATCTACAAATATAATTATCTGTAATGTATTAAAAGTAACAAAAATATTTTTGCCGATGATACTCAAGTCTCAAACAAAATTCCTTAAGATTAAAATTATCCCACTTAAAATTTTTCGTGGGTATGGCATCTATCCGGCTATTTAGAATTTCATACATTATCTTAAAACTCAGCATGGCTGTCACAAAAAAAGCAAGGAAGCCATGTTTCAGCATGATAACAAAGTCTAAATTAAATGTAAAATAAAAAAAATGTGTTTGACATAAACCATAAATTTAAAAAAAAAAAAAATTTTTTACAAATCCCATAATGCTCTGACAAAACGGTTAAAATTAGGGTCAAGGTGGTTCAAAAGAAAAAAAACGAAATGTTGGGAGTTTTTTTTTTATCAGTAGGCTAATGGTGGGGATTTAAGTCTTTAATGATTGTCAAACAATTTAAAGGTGGATTTGCGGCACCCATGACATTTTTATGGACCTTTGAGTGAGTTATTTGCAGCTACACCTACAAAATGATGTTATACATGGTTGCGCGTAAGTGTCTGCTCTGTTTTTAATTCCAGCTTTTAGTTGCTTATAACTAAGGTGGTTAACCAATTTGACTGAAATGTTGGACTCCTGGTTGAATTTCCATTCCGGTAAAACCTGCCAGATTTTGTTCTAAAATCGCTCAACAGAGTTTTTGAAAACTAAGAACAGAAAAAAAGTTACGCTATTTCAGTTTTAGATGTGTTTTAGAATTTATGTTCCCCTAATATACTTAGTGCTACAATTAGTTACTTCGATAGTTCTGAAGTTGAGATATAGAAGTAAGCTTATGTTGTAAAAATCACCCCTTCGAGTCCAAAGTAACAAATACTTTCTTTGAAGATCTATATAAGTAACATCTATTAATCACATGTAGATTTAGCTAAAATCTTTAGTTTTCTAAAAAGCACTTTAGGTTCCCTGGGGGGAGAAAATACCTTTAAAAAAAAAAATCAAAAACCTCATTATTGTTATTAATTGTTTAGTTTCCACAATTTTAAGTCATTATGTTGAGTCGTTAAGTTACGCTACGAAAGAATGAACATTTCAAAACCTGTTAGAGGCCCAATCACGAGGCCACAAATGTTAGTGTTGCGAAAATGTGGGGCACTGAAGCAAACTCATGGCCTGAATGATGAGGAATACTTGTTAAATTTGGCTGAACTTTAGCCGTCTTGATTCAATAGGTACATGGCTCGAAACCTGGCTTCATGGGAATTTTGCCAGACCATAATTGCTGGGGATATTCCACATGTAAAGGAAGACTTGGCAACTGTCAATTAATTTAACATAGAACTTACCATTGTCCGAAAGCTGCAAACGATCTTGGTGAGCTTTATTCCAAAATGGACAGAGTTGGTTCTCAATATCCTTAAAAAAATAACTAGGTTTGTAGGTTTTTAACCCCTTAAGGACACACCTTCTGGAATAAAAGGGGATCATGGCGGAATATTTCTATCATGTGTCCTTAAGGGGTTAAACAAGAACTCATAAAAACTGCATAGTGGTAGTGTTTTTAAAAAAATAACTCAGCCAGAATTTGGTTGAAGCCGAATAGCTAAGTTCCATGAGAATTATAGTGTAACATAACAGCTGCCTGTTGGTCATTTTGTACCCCTAGAGAAGGGACAGGCAACCTTCGGCACTCCAGATGTTTTGGACTACATCTCCCATAATGCTCTTACACCCATAATGCTCACAAAGCATCATGGGAGGTGTAGTCCAAAACATCTGGAGTGCCGAAGGTTGCCTATGTCTGCCCTAGAGTCTACATCAAGGTTTTTTTAGTCGGGATTCGTTGACTAAAAGAGGGTCAACTTACTGTTACTTAATTTTCGGTCAAATCATATAGATAAATTATTTTCTCATCATGGAAATTAAATATATCAGTATTAAAGTTTTATGGAAAGTTTAAAAGTTTTATACCCTTGTCATTTTTTTTCTCTGGGAGTCCTGTGCCAGACAGCAGAAAAATACCCCTCTCTACGTCCCTTCTCTGGTCACATTGTGGAGGGTGCGACCACCACGCTCTTGCATATCAATTCCCGAAAGCAGAGGGAGATACGTCTTCCAAAAACCCTACATACATCTAAATGTGGGGAGTGAAAAACATGTGGGGGGTCCCGTGAAAATGTCCCACAGGACTCACATTTTGTAATCCCCATGAATTGTGTGTCCAAAAAATATTCTTATAATATATTTCTTCAGCCACTAGTAACCGAAACTCCGTCGGTTCTTCATCTTCCAACGGGGCATAAATCTGAATAAAACATATCACATAGTGAAAGAACATCATTGTTGACATGAAAGTGGGGTAATATTTTATATAAGCCTCATGAAATGAACAAGCCGTTTATCATCTCACAGACATGTTGAAAATGTTGTGTAAATCTTCATCAAGCTGAATTTGAAGCACAATAAATTTGAACACATGTACGGAACCACATCCTTCGAGGCAATATGGGGTCTTTTCAAAGGCGTAGCCCCTCTGGAATTCAGCAAAGCACTTTATAATTTCCACATTAAAGGATTTGCTTGTAATCATTTTCCTGTCATGAACTGATTTTTATTTCGCTCAAGAGCTATAATCATTGTAATAAATGCGTAAGCAAAATTTAATTGTACCTCCATTTTCTTATATTCCTTTCTGGCAACTTAACATTCTTTTAACCCAAGTACATCTGTGGGCTTCTTTTGATCCGTCGTAACAGACTGACTTTTATAAGCATCAAAAAAATGGTAAAGAAACTCCCTTAGCTGCGCAGAGGCTACTCCTGTCTTTTTTTTACCAATTTTGATTTACCATAAACAGAACTCCTCACGGAGGCATCTCACATCAATTATTAATGTTAAATCAAATAATTTGCATTAATTATAGGGTGAAATAAAGTGTTTGAGAATTTGCGCAGAATTTAAACGTTTTTGCAATAGTATTGAATTATTTGGAAAGCTTATTAAATCTAGAGAGAAATTGGTGCTTTGTAAATTAACCTTGTTACACCCCCTGGGCTGTTCATGAGACAACCTGTCCTGTTACTTACTGAAAGCTAAACTCAAGAGGCACCAAATGGCTATATCGTTATGACGTCACAGAAAAGACCCCTTAAGGACCAAACTTCAGGAATAAAAGGGAATCATGACATGTCACACATGTCGTGTCCTTAAGGGGTTAATATACATTTGAAAGAAAACTGAGCATTATATGACAAAAAGGTTACCACAACCACTGATGGCAAAACCTTTTCCAGTGGGTGAACATCGCTAGTTTATAAGTATCTGTTACACAGGTGCCAACAGTCCCGAATGTTTCATGACAGTCCCACATTTTGTGGTACTGCCCAGCAAATATAGGTCCCACGGACTTGTCCTGAATTTTGAAATTTGACTGCAGATTTCAAAATTTTGTAGGGAGTAGGCACCAGGAACATGCACGGAGCACTCCAGCAGCGCTCAGAGCATTGTATGCTGGAAGGGGCAGGCTGCCACCCTTAAGGGATGGGCCCACCCCTTTGATGCCCCTTTGATGGGTGACTGGATATTGCCCTTTGCTGAGTAGGTATATCTCCTTTGCCAGCCTGCCCCATTAGACAGACAGGCATGCCCATTGTGACAACAGGCATGTGCCCTGCATGCCTGCTCTCGGCCCTGCCCACGTCTGGCCTGAAAGGTGGGCAGGTAAAGTTTGCAGGTATGTTGTGGTGACTGTCAGCCATTGTTGTCTTACAGGAACATTACAGGCTCCATAACCACTACAGTTCACTAAGAGTGCTAAGAGTGCCTATTCTAAATACTTAAAGCAACACTAGAGTCTGGAACACAAACATGTATTCCTGAACCTATAGTGTTAAGATCAGCATTTGACTTGCCCCCATTCTAAAATGGTTTCACTGCTTATAGTAATGGTTGCTAGGAGACTCCTGTTACCATTAACCCCACAACGCGCTTTAGTGGTTATAGTGTTTGGAGTGTTTCTTTAAACTAGTTACCACACAATATCATGGATATATATAAAGTATTTTTAGGCCTTAAATTATAATGCAGAGTGTAACAGGTTTCAAATACAAAAAGGTTAAAGAATTACATTTCTTCATTCCTAAAACCCAGTCGTGTCCAGGACTTTTATTTTTCGACCACAGACTGCTTACTGCTAACCCCATAACTGTACTAAATAATGAATTCTAGTAAATTGAAAACTTGCCAAACGTAGGCAAAAAGTATTGTTTTGGCTTCAAACTCAAGCATTAGTGCTATCAATGTTTTCACGCGCATGCATAAGCATTGATTGTGTGCATGTACCTTTAAAAGTGCGGTTGATTGGGGAGGTTTAATACATCACTTCATGCACCTTCATCACCCCAAATATATCTTCTTATTTTGGCATATACCATATATATATATAAGTATATATACATAAAAACATAAAGGTAAATGCAGAAGTTATCTAGATATGGAAGTGAGAGTAATATATTTTAGATGCCCCATGTGGCTGTGTGTGGTATTACATATTAAACTTTTCCCAACAGCTAAAATTCTAAAACTGTAATCCCATCTGACTTCTTGCGTAACCTTACCTGCCCTCAAAAATGTCCAACAAAACAAAGAATGTATCGGCATGCAATCCAATTAATAACATAAGGTTGTACATCCTATTTGTATTGGGTACCATTCTGTTACTACACAAAAATTTCTGATCAGCAGAACAATTTTTTTCCAAAAATGAGATTTAGTTCGGGACCTCTAATACTTTTTCATTTGATGGTTCGGCTTGTCTGAGTATCGTCCATGAAACGATTCAGACAAACAAAAATGGGCAAATCACTGTTCTGCAAAATATATACATAATATAAATAACGTGTATTTTCCGCCACTGGTTCACAGATCAAGGCTTTTATTTAATAAGCTCTCCAAATGATTCGTACAGAAATATTTGCATAGACGTTATTGGTAACTTCTGTAGATAGCTAATTTGGAAAGTGAGCGTTATTGAATCATTTAGAAAATAATTCATATATTTATTAAATATATATAGATAATTTTTTTTTTTACTGATTTACCTTTTTATCCTCTATTGGTCACTTTTCACTTGATCTGAGAATAAATCAACATTTAGTGGCTCTCCCTTAACCATCAATCATCTTACCCGAATGAGTCATCTTTTCTTAGGGTGCCATGGGTATAACTCTGAATCCCGAACTAAACGAATATGCTTTTCCTTTGTGCTAGTTATTTGCTCAATTATACATCCTTAGGACACTTCAGAGATACAAAATCTGGCCAAGTCACTGATGGACGAACTGCAATTCACATGACCCCGAATGCACATGAAAAGTCGAATGATGATGATGATATTAAAATGACGCAGACAATGTAGATTCCTTTGAGTTTTTAAGTGTTCATGTGAAAGCTTTCTTAGACCTATTCTTTTTCTAAAATGTGGATCATCTGCTGAAAATGGAAAAATAATTTATCACGGTGAGCGTTAAAACTCTAATTTAGTCTGGCATCAAATGCAATAGAGAAAACTGATATCATTAGAGCCCTGCTTTAACCATATGGCTTGCTGTCTTTAACACAATGTCCTCATTAGGACAGAGCCCTCTCAGCTCAGTGTAAAAGCATTTTCCGAGCCCTGTTGAAACATTTATTTTTTTCACATCCCTTATTTACTGTCTGTTCCTCCAAGATCCCAAAATGTTAATTGCAACTAATTACTTTACTAGCAATGTGTAGGGTCCTGACTGATTAGATATTAGCCTTGCAAGTGCATTGTCATTGAACTCTGAAAGGGAACAGATGGGGTAGCCGAACAGTTTCCCTGTACGTTCAACGTTGGCTACAAATTCCTGCAGAAAACAAGGTTTGACTTCCTATACTTTTCATACATTTGCCAAACCTGCTTGTTCAGAAGCAGCAGGGTTACTGGGGGAGAATGAAGCAGAGTTTGTGGCTCACCAGATTCTATCCAATTTTGCAACAAATATTGAAATTTTATGTTTTTTGAAGGGCTGTAATATTTTCTAGAAAATGCTTTCAGTTTAGATAATAATGTGTAAAAAGTATAAACATTTATGTTTAAGTAGTTTTGATTACTTTGATGGTGTGTGCATTTATATGTTTATATAATTAATAAATGGGATTATTGTGCATGATATATGAGCATGTGATTATAATAATGATAATAATATATATTCATTTTATTGTCCCAGACACCAATAATCTCGGTAGCGTACAAAGATGTCAACTTTGATAAGTTAGATATTGGATAAACTTTCCAAATGATTTTATATATTTTTGGTAAATTTTTATATATATATATATATATATATATATATATATATATATATAAAACAATTATTAATATATAAAAAAAAACTGTCAATATTTTACTAAATTGAAATATTTTTCATTTTAAATCATTTTAAAAGTTTATTTATAAATATAAAACCATTTATTAACTTACCCAGCAATATTAAATAGAGGCCTTCCCTACTTACACTATGTTAGTGTGCAAACACCAATGTTGGGCTGTACCGTGTTTTAGGAACATGCTAAATCAATTGATCGATAAATGTGAAGTGCAGATTAGCAGACATAACTGAAGGTGTTCTAGGTTAATTTCTTTAACTCAAAAATGATTCAGTTTGAATGACCATAAGTGGTATACACCAGCTATGTCTATCCAATCATCAACACTTTAAAAAGTCTGCTATGTACACCCGTACTCTTGCCCTGCTCTTGTTTACCGCCCAATATCTTCACCTTAAAGGACAAGTTTTGTTCTTCAATCATCTAATATGACATCAAAGTCCATAGCGCCACCTCATATGATCCTTGACTTTATTTTACTTCTGACGAAAGAAGATTTGGCTACCCTCCATTCTCCCATCCCTACACATTGTTTCTCTTGTTGAACTTAATGTATTTAACAATGTAGGTATTGTAAGGGCTATATTGATAAATGATAACAATAACACAAAGCCTGTCTGACACTATGTTCTATAAAGATAATTTATACATATTATTGTTAAAAATCAAAGTACGTTCTTTAGAATTTGTGTTAAAAGGGAACTTACCTTTCATGGAATTTATATCGCTGAATAAAATATTGAAAATCACCATTAACTTGAGGCTAACTGTTTTTCATGAAACGTTCAATTATTTCTTAAATTTATACTAAAGATTTAGCACATTATATTAACATGCACTTCAGACAAGGCAAATTCAAGGCAAACATTGAAAATTAAGAGGGGGAATACAAACACTGTTGACAGGAAACAAGATGGCGGCCTACAGTTGTAGGATAAAGAGGTGGGAGTTTCTATATTTTTCACACTTCGCAAGTACACTTCTGTTAAATATTGGGATATGTAAATACAATATTAAAAATCAGGGGACGAGGAGACCTTTAATAAAATCGCAAATTTTAGGATTTTTAATCTACTTTTATTTCAGGTTGTTAAAATATGTTTCTCAGTCTAAGACAAAATCAGGTTTTCAGGTAATTACTGAAATTTGCTGACATTAAAGCCTATTCTTTGTTGCTAATGATTGAAAACACTTATTTTTAAATTGGTTTCTTTTGTATACGCAAGAATACATTTTCGAAAGATATGGGCACCAATTGCTTCTAAAACAAGTTACATTTTTCACTAGGTTACTTGGTCCACAATGACATCATCATCGTTCTTAACAAGATTATGGATTACGGAGCCCCTCAGATCTACCCCTTTCTGCTTCTGACAGGGGTAGCAAGGAAATTGCCTTGGGCAAAAAGAATTACCAGAAAGTGCAAGAGCCCTTCAAAGATGAGGACTAAGCTACCACAGAATCAGAAAATGGTACCTACTGGCATCATGCAAAAAAATATTCATTTCGGTTTTTAGAATGCCCACCTAGTGATAACAATATTGTAATTGCATTCCAAGCTTTATATCTCAGCGTAGGAATGTAATTAATTTATCAGATTCTATAACAGACTTTAAAAAGTACAGTCACGTCTTTGAACTTTCCTTGAAACTACACGATTTGTAGACAAGTTTCTGATTATCAAAGAACACAAAACTGAACAATTAATTGTTTGACTAATGAGGTTCTTCAATAATTACACCTGGAGATTTACCTCTAAGCTGTATTTTCTATGCACTCAGCATTCTGTAAAGTCTCTGATAAATAGTTGTGCATTTGTCAAGAGAGTTCATAAAAGCCCATGTTTTCTTCTATGTCTGGCTGTCAGCATAAAACATTGCACTCAAATACTCTCCGATTTTAAATTAGGTCATGGTGAAAAACACGAGATACACATAAATCTTCTCTTTTTGTGTCTTCCAGAACAAATGTTTTTCAACAAGCCATTCAACCTCCATCAATCTTTGGCAGGAAAAGAATTATGTTTGTTAATAGTTCTTAAACTATGGAAAGCTTGGGGTACAGAATTTTGTGATTTTCTTTTTTTTTTTATAATTTATATATATATATATATATATATATATATATATATATATATATATATATATATATATTGATCAGTAAAGGTGCACTCCTGGGCTTAAAAAAATATAGCTGGTTTATTGTGCTAAGAAAATGTTGATCAACGTTACAACCTCTACAGGTCTTTCTCAAGATCATTTGAGAAAGACCTATAGAGGTCGAAACGTCGATCAACATTTCCTTTGTTTCTTTGCACAATAAACCAGTTATATGTTTTCAAGCCCAGGAATGCACCTTTACTGATCATTTTGTATATACTGCGGGTTTGTACCCTGGCAGAGTCTATTTTTGGTTCTATGTGACTGGGAAGCGAGCCAAACTTGCTATTGGTATATATATATATATATATATATATATATATATATATATATATATAATACACATGCAACTTTCGGCACTCCAGATGTAGTGGACTACATCTCCCATAATGCTCTTTCAGCCAAAATGCTGGTAAACCATCAGGAAAGATGTTGTTTACAACATTTGCAGTGCCGATGGTTGCCAACCTCTGGAGCTAAGTCATAGGTGGATACCTTACCCCTAAGTGCTCTTCAAGCTACTATTCCCTGGATACTCTCTGAGAAAAGTTAGTAAAAGAAAAAAAAAATCACATTCTAGTCCAATTTTAATTCTTTATTTATTTTTCGAAAGAATTAACTTAAATGTAATTTTTTATCAGGATGCTCGTTTGGGAGATCATGTATTAGACTTCAGCATACGTGATAACCTTCCAACGTTGATCACGCTGAGGGGCACTTGCTGAGTGCCCAGTACAACTAAATCATATCTGGGTGACTGACGGGGACTGACAGTAAATATCATTCACTGCTGAAATTGCTCAAAAAATGTTTTAACAATGAATGGAGGGACAGTGCCAGGGGACTCCAGGAACCATTAGCAATTCAATGAGATTACATGGTTATAGTGCTTATAGTGTCCCTTTTCAATGTTTTATTTAGGGGTATAACAAATAAAAAAGGTATCTAGCAGGAATTCCAGCATACCCTCTTTAGTGGGTCTGTTCCACTTGTTAGAGGTGCTCCAATCAGGAGAATTTCATTCTGGTACATGGGAACTGATTTTATTAGTTTATCAAGTAGGATGATTGGAACTGCACAATAAAACAGTAGGATGATTGGAACAGTGACTCTGTTAGAAGTTATACCACCACCTATCAGTTTATACACAGCCTGGTCCACTGGTTAGTGAACTGAGTTGTGTTTTCCTATTGGCAGAGTCGCAGTCCACACATACGCAGAGAGAAGAGAGAGCAGCTTCCATATTAAGTGAGAAGCGCGCATAGTAAAGTAAAGTGGTTATGGTGCTTAGACTATCTCTTTAATATACATTTAAAAGTGAATGGAGCGTCACGTGAACAAACGATTAACACAAGTTATATGTTTGCCAATGTTTCTTTCAATGGTGTAATTTCCAAAAACTTGAAAGCCCCTCTTCAATCCTTGAAAAGTAGGTCACCGATTGCAAAACTCTGATTTATACATTTTACCTTAGGTAGTACTCGTACAAACACAAAAAAAATATATTTTCTTGTTGTAACTCTTTCATTTCATTTTTTTCCCCAACTTCGCTGTTGCAAACTCTGAAAAATGAATGTCAGGGCAAGAGACCAAAGCACTATCCCCTGAGGGGCGAGAAATAGACTGAAGGTAGATACAAAACAAACTTCTGCTCTGTAAGCACCTCACCCTTGACCCGGGATATTCTACTCATCCCGCTGTTTGGACTTCAAGGGTTAGTCACTCCCCATCCTGAAGGAATAATATGTGTGTGAAGACTTCTAGGCTTGATTTATTATTCTGTTCTTCAGAGCTGCAGGACAAAAATGCCTCCTTGAAAAAATAATATTAAACATAAAACTCTCTTCGCTGCCCGAGGGGGCTGAAGTGAGCAGCAATTGTATTCTTGGAGTTAGAGAGTTAATTCCATCATTCCGAATGAAGCAACGATGATGTGGAGGGGACCAGAGTTACAGATACTTCTATGGACTTCTAATTACATTAGAAGATAAACATATGTACATCTTACTAAACAATGCAAATTAAATCCGTTTTTGTCACTTTGTTATCTCACCGCAAGTTTAATAAACAAAGTAAAAGGTATTTTTAATGCAAGACTTTCCCATGATTCTCTCGTAAAGGCGTGATCTAAAGGTAGACTCTCAATCGTTTCTAGATCTACAACAGCTGGGAATCTAGATTGTATCCATCTCTGCTCTAGTATAATAGTGATATTGATATTTTGAATATTTTAATTTCTTTGTGAGCTTGTCGGAGATTTAAGGGACACTCCATGCTCAATGACCGCTTATTGTAGTGTTAATGGCACTGGCACTAAGACATTATGGGTACTATCTCTCCCTCTTTGTCCGTTTTATATCAGTTTGAAAAAAACAAAACACTGAGGTATTCCTTGTACCCAATCTCCACCCCTTTGGTGTGTGATGTCATATTAAGGACTCCTTGTCCATCAATGTGTTTGCATGCAATGAAAGAAGGCTTAGAGCACGTAGGTATCAGATGAGTTGAATGCTCCAAATAGCCTCAAACCTTTTGGCAGCAGCAAACATTGCTGGTCATTTTGATGTTCCCCAGATAATGGGGGCTTGATAAACTTGCACACTTTGGGGGCATTCCAAGCATACATTTTAATTCCATTGTTTGCGCTCTACTGTAGCATCCCATGGTGATAATATCACCTGGTACCCAAATTGTACTTCATGCATATCTATATTGGACTCGTCTCCCCTGTATGTTCTTTGGTAGTGTTTACTGCGGTAAGGGAACAAGGAACTTTTAGAAAAAAACAACAACAAGATTGAACGTAATGTAAGTAAAACATGAATAACAATAGTAAGAGTTACTTTTATGTACTGTATTCAGATAAATTCCTATTTCAAAGGTGCCAGTTCCCATTTAATAATGTGCGGGATAGAATGCTACTCCTTCACCACAAGCTGAATGTAACAATATCCTTTCTTGTTCCATTTTTCCCTTTAAAGAAATGATTTCCTGGAGCTGTGCCTCTGGTCGGGGAGTAGCACGTAAACTAGAACCGGAACACATAAGAAATGTGATCTGGAATAAGCCCCAGAGCCTTGAAGAAAGAACAACCTTATTCCTTCCCTGAGCTAGCCCAGGTTATGAGAAAGTTGTGACATATGCTACTGAACTGTTGGAAGCAGAGGCTTTAGTAAAATTGTACCGGTCCTTATCTAACACAAACATTGTGTAACTGTTTTATTTAAAAATCTGTACCTATATTTTGGCTACAAATCGAAGACTTTGGAGAAGAGAGGTAAAGTCCAGCAATGTATCCTAAAAACATTGCAGTAGGCTCTCTTGAGGTTGGTGGCATTCTTCAATTTTCTGTAAATATTTTGCTACTGAGTTGAGTAATTGAAATTCAAGGCATCTCAAAGTAATCTCATACATGGGACATTCTGAGGGTAACCTGCTGTGGTCACATTTACCCAATCTTCTAACTCCATCTGCTTAGCACATCACTGTTCTTAGTATACAAGAAAATGCATGAGGAACAATGGTCCATTAGTTTGGAAACCTTAAATGCAATCAAGCTTGAGAGGATTTTCGGTCCCCTGAAGTCCATTTTTTTCCAGCAAGAAACTGTCCAGAGAAGTCTTTTGAGATTCAGTATTCTTTGTCACTTTTGACCATTCTTGGTCACCCATAGTACTGAGCAAACACTTATGTTACATTTTCGGTTAGGCCAGTTTCCCTGACTTGAGCTGAACTTATGAACACCCTAACAACTTGACAGCAAACTTACTTTCTCCCTGCCATTCTCAATGGCTTTATTTTGAACTTTACTACTGAATGACCAATTTCCTCTAACAAGTCATCATGGTCTACCTATGCCCCCTGGTGAACATCTCTAGTCATCTGACTTATTTGACCATGCTAACCATGCTCCTGGACAGTTTTAAAGGGCTTTTCAGCTTTTTATACTGTATTTAATGAGATCACATTGCATTATTAAAATTACATAGGAAATATGAACAAGTAACTGCTCCTCTCCTCTCCACTCCATTTGTTTTTACTAATTATTTTGTCAACCCAATCCCATGGATGTATGAGAGGAAGCCAGTTGTAGTGGATATTGTTCCAAAAGTACTATCCTAGAGTAATTTGTCAAACTATTTTGGAACAGTGGATGATCCTGGATGTAGCCCTGTTTTGCTCCGGCTCAACTAAGCAGGGTTTTAAAGGGCTGCTCACATTGGCTCAGAGCGTCCGGTGAGTGCTCGCAACCACTGAGTGCAGTCCTCTGCTGGACCTGCTTAGTTCTGATATCTGGTAGGAGAAGTCGGATGTGGCGCAAGTAAGTTGTCTGACCTTTCTAAAATAGTTTAATAAAATGCTCTAAAAGGGTGACAGGGCACTCGAGGAACCAGGATCACTATAGTGATCTGGTTGCAGTGCTTAAAGTGTTCTTTTAAAAAGACAATCTATTTGGCACTTTCTGATTTTCCATATCCTTACATGAAATTAATGAGTTAACAAAAAAGTGTTATAAATACAGTATAAGTGCAGCTGTTAAATATATATACATATTTCCCAGGGAATTATAAAGTAAAAAAAAAAACATTCTGACTGACAACCCCAGGATATTGGATTTCATGCCAAAATTCATGAACGATGTATCTACTAATAGCGATCAGTTAATATGGAGTTCCCTCGCTAGGCACGACTAGCCTGCCAATCATTGGACACTGCTGAATAGACTTAGTTAGTTTTGACAGAATTATATATTTAGAACATTTTGAAAACATACGGGATGACCAAATTTCAGCCATATGACAGTTTGGCTTGACAGAATTTCGATAATGAAAGCCTGATTTTGGAAACGAATCAAATGAGTGAAAAGGGTGCAAAATATTAAGATTATCTATAAATATAATTATTTTTTTGCTGAACCTTCTTTTTTCCCCTCGGTTAATGACTACTCCCTATCCATAAATCACTCTTTCTCCCATTAATCATCTCTATTTGTGGTACCACCGACGGATTTCAGAATCACAAATTAAAATGTACATACTTGGTCATTGTGCGTTTCGTTTTGTTCATGATTTGGCTACATTTCGGCTCAGAGTTCGGGAATTTGATCGATCACCCAATCCACCCAAACACAGACATAGTGCAGTTCGGAACTTAGCAATTCTCCAAGTCTGCTGCTGAATCACTCAAGTATTGACAGACAGCCGGAAATGAAGGTCATCGAGAGCAGCTTGGTATGTCTCTTTCAAGACTAGTCTCTACATGCCGTGACAGCTCTTTGCTCTAAATGAAAATCCAGATATCAATCCCACAATTACACAATTACAGAGATAAGTCTATTGCTATGGGAAATAGAGAAACAAATAGGGAATTATCTGCTAAACTCAGAACTGTAGCTAATTGAAATCTGAATGGGTAAAACATCTAAAAAAAAATAATCTACAACTCGACTGTAGACACGGCGTGGCTATTTCCACCTGAATTTTGATATTTGGATTCCAGTTTGCTACAATTTGGAGTTAAGAAAATAAACCCCACATACTTTATTGAGTTAACAAATGGCATAGAAAGACATTTTAGGAATGGGGAGGGGATAGGGATAAAATGATTAACTGTGAGTTGACTAATCAACAAGTGCAGACTTTAAACCAACAAATATAGTAATGAGTGCACTGGGAACAAAAGGTCGCAAAAGGTTCTTTATAGTCAAAGCTCTGGTTGTAGACAAGGAAAATCACCTACACAGCTGCATATATCATCCAGTGGGAATGACAGCAGGAGGCGGAGAAAGCAAGAGAAACAGAAAAGACATACACAATGACATAAAACATTATGAAACATCTCATGATCCTAACGAACCTCATGTGAAGAGAAGGGGTTGCAATGCATGGAATCTGGTATCTGCAACAAAAATTCTAACAATAAATAAGTTATCTAACTAGTTATATCAGAATACAATGAAATGGCTTGCTGGTTCCTACTTATATTTTAGAGAAATAGAATTCAGTGGGACTTATTTTGGAGTCCTTAATGATGTCCCGATTTAGCTCCCTGGTGTCTCACATCTGGGGACACCAGAGAACTGACCTCATAAGATGCACCTGCACTGTACAATAGTGCTCTCTGCATGATCTCATATGTCTGGTTCTTGACGCCAGACTGACACATCCCTTCAATGGGTGGGCACATCCCCCTTGAAGGTCCGCCCACCCATACTGATTCTCCACCTGGGAGGTTTGAGTACGTAATAGCGCAGATAGGCTGGCCCACTGCCCTGCAAACCTTCCCGGAGATTGGCAAGAGATTGGAATTGAGGAGACAGCGGTGACAAGAACCAGAGAACAACTTCAGGGTGAAACCGCTGAAAAACAGTTTAACCTCTGACGGTAAGATGTCGCACCGACAGTCCTCACCTTATATCAACTTCTATCCGCTAAAGTTGACACGGGGATTGGAGTTTTCCTTTAAGTGAAGCTCCATTTCAGTAATTTACCGACAATCCATCCAACCAAAAAATCCCACAGAAGGCAAATCACAGGTAGAGGAGAACAAAATAGTGGCACCCACATATTGAGATCCGGTGCAAGGAAGTAAAGATAACAAATATAAATAAAGGGAAGGGGTGATGGGGGTTATAGTAATTAAAACACAAAGGATATTAGGAAAGAAAAACTGAAAGAAAAAAAATGTGACAGATCTACTTCATCAAGTCTGCTTTAAAATTGTTCAAGTCACAAGAACAAACAAAGGCAAACTTGTTAAAATATATTATTGTATCTAAGATTGATTGTTATATCCTCTATGAAATATCATATCCCTTTCTCTTTGTCATTCTGGATTCGCTATTCACTGTTAATAATTTATTTGTTTTCATGTAATATTCTTTTTTAATATTTATTATCTGTGAAAGTCTCCCTGGAGATGTATAGACTCTGTGTGTGTTGAGTTAACCTAACGATTAACTCCGGCCGGCCTAAAGTTTATCCTAATATTTTATATGATTCATTGCGCCATATAACAGATGAACCTCTCTTAGATTTTTATATGTTGAACGATATTCCCTTTTCTCACATTTCATATTAGAAAAGATTTATTTTCCACTTTTTTTTTTCCTCTTTGCACTCCTCATATATTTATAGATATATTTTGAAAGTGCTAAATGCTTCATGGGTGATAAGAGCATGATATATGTTTAACGTTTGGTTTTCCTGTCCAAAACTAAATATATACCGTATAGAGGCATGTGTAATGTATGTATTTAGACATTTTTTTTAAAATTTTCATAAATACTTTGGCCCTCTTTATTTGCAGGTCTACCTGACCGTTGGTTCCGGCCCACCACATCTGACTTTTTTATGTAAGTCTCGGCCTTTGTTCCAAACTACAAATATATATATATAAATATATATATATATATACACACAAAACACACATATATATTTTTATAAAAAGTCTGCTATGGGAGTTCTCTATATTTTTTGTTCAAAAATATTTACTTCTGAATTATCTAGGTAGTTAAAGTTACATAGATAACGTTACACTAAAAAGAGATATAGTTTTTAACTCCAGTGCTATATATTCCAAATTTAAATTCATTGATTAATAAGTACAAATAAAAACATAGCCCTCTGATAATCTATGCTTTTTAAAAAAAAATTGAAAATATAACATCATAAATTATGTCCAACATAATAAATCGTAATAAAGTTCCAACAAAGGTAACAATGAATGAAAAAAAGACTATGGAGGCGTTTTTAAAAGGGTGGATGGTACAATAGCTTTTGTAAATGGAAATATGTAGACGCATTTCTCTCAAGGTAGTAAAAGCAAAAAAGTTGGCTTTATACATAAAAATTAGAAATATATCTGTATTTTGCAGTGTACGTATTCTCGCTATTTGGTTCACCGATCAAGTGAGAAAATGTCACCCAAAAAAGGGAAACTGAAGAGTAGCACTGATGAATCTATTTTTATAGGTATTTATTAAACATATAATATGTAAATAGGACCGCAGAACTGGGAAGAAGCAAAGCTTAACAGCTCCTACCACACGCAAAGAATAGCATAATTTCAATGCCCAAACGGCGTTAAATCGATTGGATAAGGTGACCACACGAGAGGTGACCTTGCACTGCACAAGATGATACCACTCGAGCGCCATTTCAAGCGATACTCACCCGATGACAATATGGGGCCTACAGGCTTGGCAGGAGCGGGAATGACGTCCACTTTCCCGCTGTCGCGGCAAACCGAGCACCTGCATCAGGGCCCTCGTCCGTCCCCCTCTGGACCGGTGGGGGTCATCCTGGTCTACCAAAGTAGAGAGAGCACTCACCCCCGATTCACTCCAGAGCGCACATCTGAAAGATGGGAGACACGAGGCCTGATCAAGATGGCCGACGGCTCCACTACATGCGAAGAACGCCTGACACCCAGCGACTGGGCAGAAACCTTGACGACGTCTGCAGACAATTCTGGGAACGCCTGGAGAACAGGCAACAGCCACCAGCAAAGTCACCGGTCAGTACCAGGGTCAGACCACCAATAGCCCGACAGCCAGCCAGAGCTCCGTTTCCTGAAAAGAGTATCACCGGGGTGCAGCCGAAGAGGCCCCACCGGGCAAAGCAACTACTAAACCTGCTTTCTGTAAAACTGCTGGCCCACCTGGGAAAAGAGCTAGAAGGGGTGCAGCCCCTACACACCACTCACGCCTGCAGAGGAGAGCGAGACATCTACACAACCGACGGAGCGCAACCTTACGCAGCCCCACACAAGGGAAGGATGGCAGCAAGTCCATGAGACAGTGGACATGGCTCTAAGAAAGTCTCAGGGCAGGAGGGGCGCCTCATCCGGGCTGCAATGGGACACTCATGAGGATACAAAGGGTACCGAGGAGCAGTTATGGAGGTACATCAACGAAATTTCCAGGCATGTAACTGTAGCCTCCAGACTGGGCATCGGCTGACCTTATAGAGACTGACCTGCTATACCACTCACAGGTCGTGCCTGGGTGCAAAATGGGAGAACTCTCCCTATGTCTTACACTCTGCAAACCATACTTACTTGTTTACACCTGTTACACTACATAATCAGTTGACCTAACTGGTATCTTATATTTTCCCCTCTTTGTCCCTCTGTTGATTATATTTCCTACTTCAGCACCCACATAAATTCAGCCCGCAACAATCAGGTTTCTCGCTCATTTACACTACAGTAGTATACATGTACATACCAAGCCTGACTTATGTTTTCCAACAATTTGTTCAGCCGTATCAAGCTGGATCACACAAACACTCTTACGGGCTGACTCGCTTAGGAGTTTCTCATATCTGCAGTTATTGTACACGACTTATGTCCCCGCTTTAACTCCTTTCATAAAGATTCCTGTCCCCAATATTATAAAATTGTGCATGTCTAACTTACTACCCCAAGTGTACCACATGATGCTTGCTTTTAGGATTGTTGGGTACCTCAAAATTGTATGTTATATTTTTTATGAACAGTAAAAATAAAAAATAATAATAATATGTAAATATAAATGTTTTTTTTCTGCTCCTCCTTTTTGTCCCTCTGTTGCTTGCTTCTTACGTGATTTGTGAATAAAATCAATATTTAGTGGCTGTCCCCTAACCATCGATCATATTTTTTACCAACAGTCATCTGTCTTTTTTGGCGCTACGTGTGGAACTATAAAACCAGAAATCAAAATAAACATGCTTGTCCATTGCAGGAGTCGTTTGTCATGTGGTTGCTCGATATGGCATTTTGAAAATCAGGAATTCAGACGATCACCTGAATGTCTAAAATTCGGACCAATAGCAGTTCGTAACGAAACAGATCTCCAAGTCTAATGGAAAGAAGGACGAAAGCAGGTGTCATGTCAAGTTACTTTGGTCAATGCGCGTACTTGTGCTACACATTATGAAGACATGCTCCACTCCTGTGACTTTTCAGAAGACTCTTAATGCCTTTTTATGCACATCAGTTTGTGTGTCAATTTGCAAAGACGTATCCTACAGCTCATTCAAACGACATTGTGCCTTTTTCGTCTGTTATCACAATTATGATGCTAGCCTATAAACTTTTACTTCGACTATGAAATCATGCTCAGTCAGTAGAATGACATGCTGTCATTTTTATTGTCCAACAGTATAATTTTCCTTAAACATTTAGCTGTGCTTTTGCATGCCTAATATGGTATTACTTTTGCAAAAATGTTTTTCATCATTCGTCATCTTTACACTGCCTTCTCTGTCCCACCTTCCTCATTCTTACTAGTTACTAGACATGTCCAAAGACTTGGTTTGTCCATTAGTGAATCAATTCATCCATCGCCGTTTGCTTATGGCTCGTCTAGAACTAACCCCTATGGATTTGTTCTTTCAATTCTTTGTTAGACTAATCAGTTCATTTGGAATATAAACGACGAGGGACGAATGGACTAAACCGAATTTTTCCACAGGTATACTAATTACTAGTTACCTACACACAACTCAGTTTATGTCAACTCACTTAGGCTGTATTGTCCAATAAAACAATTTTCATGTCACCAGGAAGCATATAAAACTACTCAACGTGAATTTAAAGGCCAAAATAGCTGAACTTGAGAATTTTGAGAATTTTTCAGGCTTGGCTGGTTTAATCTAACATTAGAAATCTTTGTTCAATTCCAGTCAATTGAACATAAATAATCTTGTTAGTAAAGAAACAAGCCTGTCTTGTGAATGAAATAGACAATCCGCAGGATCGTACGTATCCACAGTAACGCAGCCCTGGGATTCAAAACAGCAACATATTTCTTATCTGCCAACCTCTGAAAAGACATATTAAATATTGGAATACCAGTAATTCTCTCTGAAATGCCTACAAGGCTTCTCTTTCCTTCAGTAATCTCGATGTGATACTTTAGTGCAGAGCAAGGCCAAGCGCTAAATAAAAACATCTGCTACACTTAAATGGCAATCAGCTCACATGATTACAGAGAGTTTGTGTCAGTACCTCTGCTGACACCGTTAAAGGGTTACTCCAGCAGTGGGATGGGGGGGAGGGGGGGAGATTTTTATATATATATATATATATATATATATATAGTGCACCAATTTAAAAGTAATATTTGAAATGCATTTGCATCTCACTCAATGCCCCCAGCTTCCTTTCATCTCCACTCCCAGTCTCATGTTGTCTCGTTTTTATCAGTAACAACAAATTTGAGCTCCCCTTCCAGTGTGTCATCATCTCCTGTGGAAATACTATCTACTCTCACTGTCACCTTAACCACCTCTCCTTCCTATCTCGTGTCATTTTATCCTGCTTTCTCTCCCGTGAGCCCCATACCTTCTCGTCTTATCTTGTTCCCCCAATATAAGCAGGAGGGCACCATAATTTAGTTGACCATGGCCCAACTGACATCTTCTGATACCCCCGCTTGGACAGTGCTCAATCAGTTGTGTTCATTTAAGATGACTTATCAGAGATAATATTAGAAGGTTTTTTTTTCCTTCTTGCAGACTCTTGAATAACCTTAGAAATATAGTCATCCATCAACATGGCTCTAACCCCATTTCCTTTCTTTGGAATACACATTTTATTCTTCTACTGAATTTCTATATAATTAAAAATGTCTTGTGATTACCACTTTGCCAAGTTGAGCAAGCTGCTACATATACATTAGTAGTTGTGACAATATTTAATTGTTTTAATGTAGAGTTGTGGCTTACAGTATGAAGGTCGTGAGTAGGAAGATGATTTGTGACGGTGTGATGAATTACTGCATACACTTAGGTGATGAAGGATTTCTTTGTCATTAATCTTATAGTGAGTTACTTACAGGACCTTCTATAGAGAGATTAACATTTAAATGTAATGCCTGAAAGTAGGTATTCACAATTGGTATGACTGTTATCTAACTAGGACATGTGAACTCATGTAGTCTACAAAGCACCTCTAGATATTACTGCTGAAACGAGTCTGTTGAATTAATGAGATTTACAGAGTATCTTAAAAACTCAGGAATTGCCACATACAGCGGATGAACAAAACTATGAAAATACCCAACAATATATTGATATTAAGGCCTTAGAAGACCACCATCAGTCCTTGAAGGAGTGTTTTTTTTTTTTATAATACAAGTCCTAAACAGTGTATAGTGTGATATCACATGATTCTTCCAGAAGACACGCATCTGGGAAGAAAGTGTTGGGAATCTACTCCTGAATGCATTCTAGAATGTCCAATAAAGTATCTTTAGAACTTGTGATTCGGGAAGACCATGGACATCATTATCTTCATCCCGATGTTCATGAAACCACCGATGATTTTCTTTAGCACTGTTTATGTTGCTTTAAGCAAGTACACTTTGCCATCACTTCTCATTCAAAGGGTTAAAAAGTAAAGTATTAAGAGGACAAGAGGTGAAAATACTCTGGTGCTTAGGTGTGTCAGGATCGGGTCAGGGATCCAACACGCAGAGTACAAAGAGTAGCTGATACGTATACCGGTCCTTAGAATGGCCGGACTAACGTAGAACTACAATAGAATGGTCAGAGACAAGCCGAGGTCGAGGATAACAGAAGACAGGTAAGCGAGAGACAAGCCGGGTCAGAACCAAAAGACAAGAGAATCACAAAGCACTGTGTGACTAGAAGGACTAGAACCACGACAGGGCAATGAGTGAATGAGAGAACCCCCGTTAAGTATCCTGGCTAGGGAGAGGAGACACGCCTCCGGCGAGTCCTGATTCGTCTCCCGAGATTTGAGTGGCAGGATGTTTCGGGTTAGCGTCATGACGTCTACCTCCGGTCCTTCTGTTATAAAAGGAAGTGACTCCCTCGCGGCCGGCGTTAGCAAGGCCGAGTGAACCGCGGGAGACCGAGGAGACATGGCGTCCGGACGGATAACCTTCTAAGTCTCTACCTCTCTCAACGGTAGAGACTCCAGGTACCCTGACAGTACCCCCCCCCTCAGATACGCCCACCGGGCGGAAGGAGCCGGGGCGAGATGGAAAGCGGGAGTGAAATGCCCTGCGAAGACGAGGAGCATGAACATCCTCTTGTGGTACCCAACTCCTCTCCTCAGGACCATATCCCCTCCAGTCAACTAAATATTGTACTCGTCCCCGGGAGACACGAGAATCAATAATGGAGTTAACCTCATACTCCTCCTGACCCTCCACCTGAACAGGGCGCGGAGGGGCGATTGTGGAGGAGAATCTGTTACAGATTAGAGGTTTCAACAATGACACGTGAAAGGAGTTCGGGATGCGTAAAGTAGCTGGAAGAGCTAGACGATATGCCACTGGGTTAATTCGAGTCAAGATCCTGTAAGGACCAATATAACGAGGAGCGAACTTCATGGAAGGAACTTTAAGACGAATATTCCTAGTGCTCAACCACACTCTATCGCCTGGAACAAAATTCGGAGCCGCCCTTCTACGTTTGTCAGCATGTTTCTTTACCAGTACAGAATTGTGTAGAAGAATCTGTCGAGTCTGATCCCACAACTTCCTCAAGTTGGCCACATGGACATCAACCGACGGTACTCCTTGGGAAGGAGAAACCGGGGGAAGAATAGATGGATGAAAGCCATAGTTCATGAAGAAGGGACTTGAATGCGTGGAGTCACAAACAAGATTGTTGTGCGCAAACTCTGCCCAAGGAATCAAACCGACCCAATCGTCCTGGTGTTCGGAAACAAAACAACGTAAGTATTGCTCAATCTTCTGGTTAGTTCGTTCAGCAGCTCCGTTAGACTGAGGGTGATAGGCGGACGAAAAATTCAATTTGATGCCTAATTGAGAACAGAACGACCTCCAAAAACGTGAAACAAATTGGGAGCCTCTATCAGAAGTGATCTCAGAAGGAATCCCATGTAAACGAAAAATCTCTTTAGCAAAGACCTCTGCCAATTCAGGAGAAGTCGGGAGTTTAGGCAAAGGTACGAAATGTGCCATCTTGGTAAACCTATCGACTACGGTGAGGATAACAGTGTGTTTTTTAGAAACCGGCAGATCCACAATAAAGTCCATAGCCACACAGGACCAAGGTTTGTCAGGAATCTCCAGCGGTTGTAGAAGGCCACAAGGAAGCGAATGCGGTAGTTTGGTTTTAGTACAGACCACACAAACCCCGATAAAATCCTTAATATCCTTCCGTAACGACGGCCACCAGAAATCCTTGGAGATCAAAGAATACGTCTTGCGGACACCCGGATGACCAGCCACCTTACTCTCGTGAAGACACTGTAAGAGCTCCAATTGAAGTTCAGGGGGAACGAAAAGTCTGGAAACCGGAGTCAGTCTAGGTGCCAGATGCTGCAAGTTCCTTATCTGATCAAGTAGCGGGGAATGAACTTTGAGAGTAGTGTTAGCGATAATGTTACACTTGGGTACTATAGAGGACAAAACCGGCTCAGATACGGCAGCAGGTTCATATTGGCGAGATAAGGCGTCGGCTTTAGAATTCTTAGAACCTGGCCTATATGTGAGTACGTAGTTGAAGTGAGTGAGAAATATGGACCAACGAACCTGTCTAGATGATAGTCGTTTAGCCTCCCCAATATAGGATAAGTTCTTATGATCCGTCAAAATAGTAACAGGATGCAAGGTACCCTCCAATAAATGTCTCCACTCCTTCAAGGCCATTATAACCGCTAGTAGTTCCCTGTCACCAATGTCATATCTGCTTTCAGTACCGGACAATTTTTTGGAAAAGTATCCACAAGGATGTAGTGGTTTATCTACACCCAACCTTTGGGACAGAACAGCACCTATACCTGTCTCAGAAGCGTCTACTTCGAGTAGGAAAGGTAGAGTAGTATCAGGGTGAACTAAAATTGGTGCGGAAGCAAACAGCTCTTTGAGTGTCTCAAAAGCCCGAAGAGCTTCAGTAGACCAATTCTTAGTCTCAGCCCCTTGTTTGGTCATGTTAGTGATGGGAGCAATGATAGAGGAGTATCCCTTAATGAAACGTCTGTAGTAATTAGAGAAACCAATGAATCTCTGGATAGCCTTGAGACCCTGAGGTAAAGGCCAGTCTAGTATGGATTGGAGCTTCTCCGGATCCATTTCAAACCCTTCCCCAGAAATCACATAACCAAGAAATGTAGTTTGGGATTGGTCAAAGCTGCATTTCTCTAGTTTGCAGTATAAGCCATGCTGAAGAAGTTTGTGTAAAACCCTCCTGACTTGCCTGTGGTGAGTCTCAATATCCCTGGAATGTATAAGAATATCATCAAGGTATACAATTACACAGTCATCTTGAAACTCCCTAAGAACCTCATTAATAAGGTCCTGAAATACTGCCGGAGCATTGCAGAGACCAAAAGGCATTACCGTATACTCATAGTGCCCATATCGAGTATTGAATGCAGTTTTCCACTCGTCACCGTCGTGGATTCTCACTAAATTATAAGCACCTCTAAGGTCTAACTTAGTGAAAATTTTAGAACTTTTTAATCGGTCAAAAAGCTCGGTGATCAAGGGAATCGGATAAACATTTCTGATGGTTATCTTGTTAAGGCCTCGGTAGTCAATGCAAGGTCTTAAAGAGCCATCCTTCTTTTTAACAAAAAAAAATCCAGCCCCAGCAGGGGAGGAGGATCTTCTAATGAACCCCTTGTCTAGGTTTTCACGAATATACTCCTCTAGAACTAAGTTCTCATTCGTGGACAAAGGATATACATGACCCCTGGGGGGCATGGTACCAGAAAGTAAATTAATTTTGCAATCAAAAGGCCTATGTGGTGGTAAGGTATCAGCCTTTCTTTTGTCAAATACTGCCTTTAAATCTTGATACAAGGACGGTATCTGTACTTTGGTAGAGTCAGTAGCGTTATTAATTGGGTTGACACTACAAAGAGGTGACACTTTCTTTAAACAACTCTCTTGACAATTCTGGCCCCAAGAAACTATTTCCCCTGATCTCCAATCTATAACGGGGTTATGTTTCTTAAGCCAGGAATATCCCAGGACTATGGGAACAGAAGGGGATGAAATGAGTAGTAGGGATATTTCCTCCTTGTGTAGAATACCAATAGTTAAGTAAAGAGGTGTGGTCTCCCGGGAAATCACAGGCTCAACTAAAGGTCTACCATCAATGGCTTCAACAGCCAAGGGTGTCTTCCTTAACTGGGATGGGATAGTGTGTTTAGTGAGAAACTTTTGGTCGATAAAACTCTCAGCAGCGCCGGAGTCTATCAATGCCATAGTTTCTAAAGTTCCCTTCTCCCAAGTTAACGAGACCGGTAAAAGGAGTCTATGTTCTTTGTAGTTATGAGTAGAGGACAAAATCGAAACACCCAAGGTCTGTCCTCTAGAGAAACTTAGGTGCGAGCGTTTCCCGGACGGCTGGGACAGCTCAAACGTACATGACCTCTGAACCCACAATACATACACAGTCCCTCTCTTCTCCTGTACTGTCTCTCCTCCTCTGAGAGACGAGTAAGGCCTAACTGCATAGGTTCTGAAACCTGTGGATCTTTGGTTTCAGCAACTTGAAATGATGGTACTAGTCTAGAGAAAGATTTAGCGGTTCTATCTCGAGTATTCTGTCTCTCCCTTAGGCGTTCGTCAATACGGGAGACAAAGGAAATTAAGTCCTCCAGATTCTCGGGAAGTTCTCTAGTAGCTACCTCATCAAGTATTACATCAGATAATCCATTTAAGAATACGTCTATATAGGCCTGTTCATTCCATTTTACCTCTGCCGCCAAAGACCTGAACTCTAGTGCATAATCCACAAGGGTTTGGTTGTCTTGTCTAAGGCGCAACAGTAATCTGGCTGCATTGGCCTTCCTGCCAGGAGGGTCAAAAGTTCTTTTAAAAGCAGCTACAAAGGAATTATAGTTATAGACTAATGGATTATCATTCTCCCACAACGGATTCGCCCATCTCAGAGCTCTCTCAATGAGTAAGGTAATAATAAATCCCACCTTTGCCCTATCAGTAGGGTATGAACGGGGCTGTAGCTCGAAGTGAATACTGATCTGGTTCAAAAAGCCACGACACCTCTCAGGGGAACCAGCATAACGTACAGGTGGGGTAACTCGGGAAGAAGCACCTACAGTAGCTACCTCTAACCCTGAACCCACAGAAGAAGCAGAAGTGTTACGCCTCTCCTCAGGTGGATTAATAGGGCGAGACAGCAGCGCCTGTAGTGCCAGAGCCATCTGATCCATCCTATGATCCATGGCGTCAAACCTAGGATCAGGAGAACCAAGCTGACAATTTGTACCTGCAGGATCCATGGCCCTGTCGTAATGTCAGGATCGGGTCAGGGATCCAACACGCAGAGTACAAAGAGTAGCTGATACGTATACCGGTCCTTAGAATGGCCGGACTAACGTAGAACTACAATAGAATGGTCAGAGACAAGCCGAGGTCGAGGATAACAGAAGACAGGTAAGCGAGAGACAAGCCGGGTCAGAACCAAAAGACAAGAGAATCACAAAGCACTGTGTGACTAGAAGGACTAGAACCACGACAGGGCAATGAGTGAATGAGAGAACCCCCGTTAAGTATCCTGGCTAGGGAGAGGAGACACGCCTCCGGCGAGTCCTGATTCGTCTCCCGAGATTTGAGTGGCAGGATGTTTCGGGTTAGCGTCATGACGTCTACCTCCGGTCCTTCTGTTATAAAAGGAAGTGACTCCCTCGCGGCCGGCGTTAGCAAGGCCGAGTGAACCGCGGGAGACCGAGGAGACATGGCGTCCGGACGGATAACCTTCTAAGTCTCTACCTCTCTCAACGGTAGAGACTCCAGGTACCCTGACAAGGTGCACATGGGATTTAAATTCCTGCTTATTGACACCGATTTACTTGTGTCGTTTGTTGAACTGCCCGTAATCCAAAACATCTTGCTGTCATCATTCAGATTACAGGCTGTTCTTCAAGCTTTTCTAAAAATATCAATTATCCTACAAAAAATATATGAAGCAATTGCGTGATGATGGGAGATTTAAAAAAAATGGCATGCCATGTACTAACAAAAGCAGACGCACAGTTATTCCTGTGGAGGTGTCAGAGGACTTTTCACATGGTGTCATCGTGAGGCTCCTGTGCTATTTTAAGAGCTTAGATCATCTTTATTATGAGTGCCAGGCTGCTATTTTAGAATGGAATATTTCTAAGAACCACTAAATGAAAATAGTACTGAGGATTTCCTGATGGAAGCCTATTTTAGAAACAGTTTTATGTGATATTTATCTAGAATGGAGTTCAACATAATATTCTTTTTTATTGCATTTTGTTTCCTGTTTGTGTTCATGTTAAAATTGAGGTTAGTGACAGGGTTGGTGTTAGGGTTGATGTATGGGGTACCACATGAAAAAAGGAATAATACAGGGTTTCATTGTTTTATTTAAAGGGACACTATAGTCACCCAGACCACTTCAGCTCATTGACGTGGTCTGGATGCAGTGTCCAGGTCCCCCTTAGTCCTTCAAAGTAAAACATTGCAGTTTTTGAGAAACTGCAATGTGTACATCGCAGTACTAAGACAGCTTTTGGAGGCTTTTTACCAGACAGCCAATAGAGAGGAGCTTCCAGGACTCTGGGTCCCTTAAACGATGCTGGACGCCCTCATACTCTGCATGAGGACGTCCAGTGTCAGAAATATCCCCATAGGAGGAGTTGGAGCACTGAACCAGCGCAGAGGGAGATCGGCGTTGAAATGGGGTGAGTTAATAAAGGATTCTTAACCCTTTATGTGCCAGGTGGGGCGTGAGGGAGGTGTGGACTCAAGGGCGTTATGGTGTTAGGAATACAGCTCTGTGTTCCTAACACTATAGAATCCATTTAATCATGTCATTTCCAGTGATGGTTTGCCTTTAGGTCTTAGTATGTGGGTTAGGGATCCTATAATCTCATGACAGCACCTGGACATACATGTGTCAGTCTGTCAAAGATTAGTGGGAGTTACACTCCCTGGTGGTAACTGCTATTGGGAGCTAATGCCATAAATTCAGCCCTCATTACTTAGATACTGTATATATAGTTATACCTCCAAGGATAACTATACTTATTCCTATATTTAACTGATATGTACTGTATGAAAAAAAATATAATAATAAATGTGAGAAATCAACTCATTATCCTGAAACTGGGTGCCTCCATCTGAGCTCCCTGCCAATCAATGTGATAAGCTCTGACCTTGCAGTCTGCATAGAGAGAGCATATGGAAAAGAGGAGACATGGAATGATGTTTGGATTTCTCCTCTTCATTTGTAGTGTTTGCCCTGCTTTGCCTTGTCTGAACTGGATTCTGAAATGATTAGCTAAATCTTTAATAAAAATATAATAAAAAAAGATTAATCAAATGAGAATTTAAGATAATAAATCATCACATGAAAAAAAACAACAACAAAAAACACATTGACACAAGTTATAGGTGATTTTCAAAGTTTTATTCAATGGCATAAATACCTGAGAAGTGACAGTTTCCCCTTAAATTCAATTTCCACTTTAATGCATTTTAAACTATGTTGTTAAGATAAATCAAACCTACTTTACAGCTGTTCCTTTAAACCTGTTCGGGTTTTTTATTTTTATTTTATTTTATCTTTAACACTTAAACCATTAAATACGATGAAGCATGTTAAATTCAGCACATTACAGCAATTTGTTGCCTCTGGCAAAAATGTTCAACAGTTTACAGAATGATAATTCCTGCCTAGCTGTGACTGGAAGCCTAAATTTATGAAGCGATAAAGCCTGTGTGTGTGTGTTTGCTTTTTTTGTTTTGTTTTTGCACAGTACTTGATAAAAGAAGAACTTCAATTTCTGTCTTAACTGCATGAAATCCTGTCTGTCATCACCGGCTATTAGCTTTAGTCAAAGATGCATTTTGATTAAAGGAGGACTCGGCGGTTGCACTAAATCCAAATTGCTAGATGTAGATTGTGAGATGATATAATATGTCAATATTCTTGACATATGAACCTTATATGTATGTAGGTTCTTAAAAACATATTTTTGATTCTAACATTCTCTTAATTGTTCTAATTCATTTATTAAAGTTGGGGATTGCAATGATTTTCAACCCATAGAATATTTTGCAAATAATACAACGAAAATTTTTATATTTCCAGTTTTCCGTCCTATACAGTGCTGTGGAATATGTCGGTGCCGTATAGGATGGAACACCGGAAATATAAATATTCTTGTTGTATTATTTGCAGAATATTCTATGGGTTGAAAAAAACATAAGGATAAGCTACAAAAAGCCATATGAATTTGTTAACGTGTAGAAAAATCAGCATTTTAGATATTCACAAAAAAACATGTTAAAAAAACACCCCAAAATGATTTAAGTTTACTGAAGTGCTCTATGGGGGAGGAGTATTCTAGTTTAACCGCAGTTTCTATAAGAATTCGGCACTTTTATAAGTTAACTAGGAACTCCTCTTCCAAAATAGACCTTAGATCAGCTCTTCCAGACCTCAGACCAGGTGTGCATGCATGCGCGAGGACACCAATTTAGAGGCTTCTGATTGGGTGGGGAGGGCTTGCTAAGGCTTGCTAAGGCTGCAGTTAATAAGATCTGCAGTCTTTTCCAGCTCGTTTAATGTGTGCATGTTTAATTGGGGGTATATCTACTAAACAGAAAACAGATTTTCCTTTTTGGGGGGCCAATTTAGGCAGTGGAGTGTCCCTTTAATTACATTAACTGGTTTATACCAACAGGTTAATTACTGCATGGGTAACAAGTTGGCTATTTGATGAACTGTCTTTTTACCTTACTCCTGAAACCAAGTAAAATAAAGTATGTTGGAAAAGTAAGGTCAGATGCCCCGTATCCCGTGATCAGAAGTATTGTATCAAGTAAAGGTCGATCTGCAGCAATGAACCTCCAAGAGGTACAGAGGTCAAAATATATAATTATATATCAGACTTAACCAGGAGAAAGCCTCAAGTGTGTCTCTTAATACCCTAAACCACACTTTGGCATTGATAATAAACAACAGACATCCTGGTAAAGAAACACACTCAGATATGCTACAGTCAGCAGTAGTGGTTATGGTGCCAGGAGGGCATTGGTGTTGTCCCATGACATCTAGTCATATATTTTTAGTAAAGTTTGACAACATTCTTGGCTCCCTCAGGAGCACACATTTGGCCTTCTCTTGCAGGGAAGTGGGCGGTTGGCATTTTGCGAATGTTCTTTTAATAATTATTATTATTATTATTATTGCCATTTATATAGGGACAACAGATTCCGTAGCGCTTTACAATATTATGAGAGGGGGGATTCAACTATAAATAGGACAACTATAACAAAACTTACAGGAACGATAGGTTGAAGAGGACCCTGCTCAAAAGAGCTTACAGTCTATAGGAGATGGGGTATAAGACACGTTAGGACAGGAAATAGCAATCAAATAAGGTGGGAGTGAAGGAGAGCTGGAGGAGAGAGTAGAGTGCTGCCCTTTAGGAGAGAGTAAGAGACAGGAATGAAAAGTAGAGGGAGGCCATTAGCTTTCCTAAAGAGATGGGCTTTAAGGCACTTCTTAAACGGTTGAAGACTAGGGGAGAGTCTGATGGTGGTAGGCAGGCTATTCCATAGGAAGGGAGCCGCCCGCAAGAAGTCTTGCAAGCGTGAGTTTGCCATATGGGTGCAAGCAGCAGACAGGAGAGGGTCATGGGCAGAGCGGAGAGACCGAGAAGGGGCATACCTATGGATGCTAGATATCTGTGAGGATATATAAGAGGGGCTAGAATTGTTCAGTGCTTTATAGGTATGGGTTAGCACTTTGAATTGACTCCTATGGGATACAGGAAGCCAATGTAAGGACTGACAGAGGGGTGAGGTGTGAGAGGACCGACTAGAGAGGAAAATCAGTATGGCGGCAGCATTCATTACAGACTGTAGGGGGGCAATAAGGCTTTTGGGAAGACCAATTAGGAGAGGGTTTCAATAATCCACGCAGGAAATTACTAGAGCATGGACAAGCTCCTTGGTAGCATCTTGCGTAAGAAAGGGGCGGATGCAGGCTATGTTTTTAAGATGGAATCTACAGGATTTGGCAACATACTGGACGCCAAGACGGCGCGCTTGCAAGGATGGACTTATGTGGATACCACTACCTTGAAGGAAGAGCGAAAGAGGAGGATCAGTATTAGGAGGAGGAAAGACAAGGAGCTCAGTTTTAGAGAGATTGAGTTTTAGAAAGCGGGAGGACATCCACTCAGAGATGGAAGAAAGGCAAGCAGTGACACGTTGCAGGACGGCACAGGAGAGGTCCAGGGAGGAGAGATATATCTGGGTGTCATCAGTGTACAGATGGTAGTGGAATCCAAATGAGGAAATAAGTTTGCCAAGAGAAAATAGAAGGGGACCAAGGACAGGACGAGGGGAGGAGGTATCATTAGAAAAGGAGACACGGAATGAGCGTTGGGACAGATAAGAGGAAAACCATTGAGTAGGTGAGACATACGGGTAAAGACAAGTCTTTCCAGAAGCTTTGAGGAAAAATGGAGCAGGGATATGGGATGATAGTTAGAGGGGGAGGACGGGTCAAGAGATTTTTTTTCAGGTTAGGTACTACAGTAACCTATGTTTAAGGTCAGCAGGTACAATGCCAGAAGTGAGAGCAGTTGAAGATGTGTGTTAAGAAAGGCACAAGACAGTGGGAGAGAGGGTGAGATGGGACAGGATCGAGCGGGCAAGTGGTGGGGCAAGAGGAAAGGAGAAGCACAGCCACCTCTTGTTCAGTAGCCAGGGAGAAAGTCTGAAGGGTAGGAAAGGCATGATCTACGTGTGGTTGAGAAAGAGAACAGCACGGTGGTGAGAATTCTTTCCTTAGCCGTTCAATCTTGTTGGTAAAGTAGCATGCAAAGTTATCGGCTGTAAGGTTATTTTGTGGGGTGGCCACAGCAGGGCAAAGAACAGAGTTAAAGGTGTCAAAGAGAGGCCTGGGATTGTGGGAGCATGAATTAATGAGAGAGGAAAAGTATGACTGTGTGGCAAGGGCAAGGGCTGCGCTGTATGAAAACAATATGAATCTATAATGGGGATAGTCTGCCTGGGTGCGAGACTTTCTCCAGGAAGATTAACTGTACAAAGTTCCCATTATTCCTCTAGGGCTTAATAAACTCGTTTTGTATGGAGCAGGGGCAACCATGTTTGTCTCTGTCCCCTGTACGATGAGCTGGGAGGAAGTTTAGTTATCAGCTAGCTTGACCCATTAAATGCACTACCTCATCTTCTAAAAGGTAGAAGCCAGTACTAACTCCCCCAAATCTAAGTCTAAGGGAGAGGCCGTGTTCCACTGGTATCTTGAAGGCTAGGCATTATAGGTACTGTAGCTACCAGAAGTTAGAGGTTCAACTTTTTTTTTTTTCTTGCACATGAATCTTTCTACTTTTAAATATTTACTGGATGTGTGGGATGATTAGATTACGCTTTTTAGCTTTCAGACCTTTTTCAAGATAATCCTATAAATTGCAAAGAGTCAGTAAATTGCCCCAGTTTCAGATGCTGTGATGTGGAACATACAAGGCTCCGGAGGCCACTGCGACCCCATAAATACTTTCCATTCGTTTTTATTTATATCCCATGCCAAACCTTTTGACATATATCAGTGTCCAAGTCATCTAAACACAATTGGGATTTCCTGCCTGAAGGTGTGACTCCCCAGCAAATACTGGTGGTGTTGTTTCAACAAAGCGCTCAGCCATGACGCGGCTTATTTGCTGTTTGTATTGTTCCAACCAGAACTTTCTCGCATGAAGATGCAAAAAGGATTTTGAAAACCAATAAATGCTCGGAGATTTGTCTCTTGGAATAGATTAATTTATATTTTTACATTTCTTTCACTTTTATCGGCAGAGCTGAAATACTTTACTTCAGATGGTCGAGATATATGGAGATACACCGTAAACATTGTTTTTATTTTAGTTGGTTTATATGCCCATTGAACAGTGCTAAGGAAGACCCCAGTGCTCTACAAATAATATTTAGAACATGAATACAAATTGTGTATTAAAGGAAAACTGTAGGAACCATAACCACTTCAACTGATTGACGTGGTTATAATGCCTGAAGTCTGTGATATCTGGGTCCCACACCACTGCTAACGGTTTAGCAGGTATGCTTGGACCCTGGAAGCCTGCATCCCAGTTCCCAACTAGGATATGGCAGTGGTGAGACTACACTTCTGTTGCATGCCAAACCAATTCATTGGGTGGTGGTTGGCTCAGAGCATTAATTTGGCACTCTCAGACCATCACTGCCTGCTAACCGTGATATGGGGTGAAGTGGGGCATAGCTTTGCCTAATCCATTTCATCATTGGGGACTGGGACCCAGACTTCCAGTGACTGATCATCTCTGTTAAATGGTGAATAAAAGAAGGGAAAAGTGCGTTGTCATTAAATAAGATGATAAGACAACATCTTTGGCCACCTCACAAGCTTGGACTTCCTTTTCCTGCATTGTCTGATTGTTGACCTCTGTCCAAAAAATCTTGTGCACGTTTCCAGCTGATTGGTTGTTGATCATGCAGGAAATACATTTTTGCCTGTGGCGGTATGGTCCAATTTCTATATGTTTACCAATCAAAATTATATTATCTGCTTGTTGTGTTATGGTTTAGCAAACTTGCTTTATGTTTGCAGGAAATTCTCCAAAAGGCAGACTTATAGTTTTTTTAATGAAAAATTAAACAGATTTCCTTTTTCACCAAAAAGGAAAAAGTTTTGTCATAGCAATTCTTATTTGTATTTCCTGCATTCTATATAGTCTCTAGCAGAGGTTTATGGAGTCCCGTGCAAAGCTAAGTTGCGCTGTACCCTTCCGATCCATTATAGAAGCATTGCCAAAGTGTAATCCAGGTTAGTGAATATTTGCCTTATTTGTTGGCTGGTCATCTGTATTGTATATCATTGTGTTTTTGCCTCAAAATAAAATTCTGTTGAGTAGACCAACCAGAAAACAAAATATTTTACAATTTGTATGTTGTATACTGCTATGTTTTGTAGCACGTGCTATAACCAAAAGCAGAAGAATATGAACTGGAAGTCCTGCTGCTGTTGACCCGTAATTGACCACAGCTGCCTTAGCATAATCGAGAGGACCTTGTAGAACATCTGGAACTTGGAACACACAGGACTTTGCATGGAATCTTTACCACATTGCTCACCAGGTCTGCACTGTTTATCCCCATTTTAAAGATCTGATCATCCCTATCTGATTAGTACTTGGCCATCTCCAGCTTCATACCACCCTCTACTTTCTATTCAACTACTAAAATTCCTCTCAGCATTTGAACGCCATGTGCAACTATTTATTTCTTCTTGTATTCACGATGGTCCTCTACAGAAAAACACGGTTTTAGAAATACTTAATCAAAACAATTTGCCAGTTCATTATGACTTGGTCTCCCAGATGAGCTTTTCCATGAACGAGATCCTTACAATATGCCTGGGGCTAATCAAATTCTTTCCCTATAAAATGCGGCTCTGAATCTGGATGCAGACCATAACAAACTCTTTGCTAAATCCCACATATTATGTCCTAAGGGGCAGAAAACACTACAAATACAAGAAAACAAAAGACATTTTCGAACTGGTTGGCTTTTGACAAAGAACGAAAGGGAACATTTCAATCCATATAAGAAGACTAATAATATGTGAACAATATTTTAATGTGGGTTATGAAGTGGGGAATATTGGAAGGTCGAGCCCAATAGAAATGTCAGTAATTTTTCTCTTTATTCTTAGACATAGTGAGAGTTTTTTTACTCACATATTTTCTTTTTTTTATTTCGTAATAAAAATGACTTTCTTTTATTACCAGTTCCTGTTATTAAGGCCTGTTACTAGAGCCATTGGTTGTATAATGTGCCTAGAAAACACAACTATTTTAAAACAAAGATTGAAAGCAGGAGTACCCTAAAGGCAGGTCTCCAGATGTTGTAGAACTACAAATACCATCATGCTTTGCCAACCTTTAGGATTAAAACTTTTTCCATTTTAGTTAAGCATTTTCCTGTACCTTTATTGATTAGAATATATAATAAATACTCCTGCTAACAGCTCAAGTTTCTAGATTCCAAGCAGGTCCCTCGATAACCTCTTGTTCCTGTTAACACCTATAACAGTTTGTCTCTTATTTTATTATTCTACCCCCTTTATTAAAGTGTTTTTTTTTTTCTTAAAGGGGCTGTTGAATATGTTGGTGCCATGTAGATTGTAATAATTAAAGATCCAAAACGTATTTTTTTATGAATAATATACATCACAGTTTCTTTACAGAATGCTTTGGAAACTATAGTTTGTGATATTCTGATATTTGGTGATACGGTTTTAAGTACATGGCCCGTGAAAAAGGGAAGGGGATTGGAAAAAGAACATGTGGAGGATAATAGAATAATAATGGGGGGCATCTCACTGTCTCCCCCCCCCCTGCCCCCAAACCCATAAACATGGGTAGCCTATCAACATCCCAAGTTGGGACAATTTAAAACAAAATAAAAAGGGGGTGTACATGCTTTTGACCATACCCCCATCCCAAGGACTCAGGGGAGAGGAGGGGCAATTTATAATATAAGAGGGATGGACATTCAATGTTTTGTATATTACAAATGTTGTGTTGTTGTTCCCTTAACCCCATTGGGGCTCAGGCTGCCCGTTGAAGTTGCACAGTAGGTTCTGAGTGATCACTGATTGTCTCCAGCACCGAGATTACGGTGGTGTATGAGTAGAAAATCGGTAAAATAGCTTTATTTTAAGATCCTGTATGGAGCTCGAGCTGAATGCGACCACATACCGGCACACACTCCCAGTCTCAGGCTTACTTACCTACTGCTCCTATCACTCAAGTGCTGTCTCACCGCTTAAGCCAAGATGGTGGACACCATGCCGACTGCCACCTCAGGAAGCCTGTCGGAGACACTCATGATGCGGTTGGATGACCTTTTTCAAGATTTTTGGGTAAAGCTGCAGCACAGACAGAACCAGACTGTGGCGATGGAACAGTGTGCAAGCTTGTCGCATGACTCACCTCCTGATGCTCTGCACCCCATGGCTGACACTCCTCGGAGGCTCCAATCCACTTCCAAAGATCGGGAAACAAAACGGGAGGAAAGCTCAGCCAGCGGTAGCCCATCAACATCCCAGGCTGTCCAGCACCTGCTATTGCATTCCTGGGCTGAGGGCCTCGAGGGCGACAACCCCTCAACAAGTCTCACATCTTCAGGAGTAGCTCCATCGTTTGATGGCAAGCTCTAGGGACTTTGCTCGTGAAACCAAAGGTGACTGGAGCAGTGTGAACCGCACATGAGCTCTTGTAAAGGCCCAGGGCCAGCGAGGTGGTCTGATCTTAAAACAAAAAACATCTCCCTAGTGCTGGACTTTGCTTTACCCATGAAAGGCATAGGCTGAACTGCGCCCTGGGACTGAGACTTCTGGAGATCCTGGTTTCTCACCTGTTCATGCAAATTTTGTGGGAGAGCTGCAGGGTCTATTTCTGCCTTATAAGCCAGTTAAGTTTTATTCTGCCTGGCCTTTTGACTTGTCTCCTCACCTCACTTACAGGGGGGCCTCCTCAGGGTATTATCTTTGCAACTAGCTGCAATTCTAAGGCTTAGATAGCAATATGGGTTTAAAAGCCTGTGTTTTTGTCCTGACATGCATGCCTAACCTGTTATTGTTTATCATTTTCGAAAACATGAGGTAAAGCCAATCGACTGTACTCCATTACAATACTCACAGTTTAGCATATTGCACTCATTTTATTTCCTCATCTTAGCCTATCTGACCTAGCGTATATTTAATACCAAATACAGTAACAGTCTAGTAGGCTAGCAAGTTCTTCGTAGTTGTAGTATATTTTTGAAAAAAATCTCTTCAATTAATTTCTATGCCATACCAATGCATGCTTTTGTATGTGTTTCTAAAGCTTGCTACTGCTGTTGTGGCTTTGCAAGCATGTTTGTCCACTTGCGCACAGTGAAAAACAAAGAATGAAAAAAACAAAAAACATAATTACCCAAATGTACGATTAAAGGACCACTATATAGCTTAATAAAGTGGTCTGGGTGCCAGGTCCCTCTAGGATTAACCCTGCCTGCTGTAAACATAGCAGTTTCAGAGAAACTGCTATGTTTACATGTGGGTTAATCCAGTCTCTAGTGGCTGTCTCATTGACAGCCGCTAGAGGCACTTCCGCGCTTCTCACTGTGAAAATCACAGTGAGAAGACGCCAGCGTCTATAGGAAAGCATTGAGAATGCTTTCCTATTGACTGACTAAATGCACGCTCGGCTCTTGCCGAGCATGTGCATTCAGCCGATGACGTCCAAAGGATGAGTAGAGTCCCCAGCGCCGAGGGAGCCCGTCGTTGGAGAAAGGTAAGCGTTTAACCCCTTCCTCCAACTTCATCCTGACGAGTTTGTTTTCCTGGCACTATAGTGGTCCTTAAAATAAAACCTGAATTACATAAAAAAGCAGACTGAACTTTCAAGGTGGGAAAAACTTTCATAAAGACCTTCCCACACATTTCGAAATCTCAGTCAGAGAGCTCTGATAGGTTGGCGCGAGACTTGTCTGGAATCATCCCTTACTTATCAACCATACTTTAAAACATGCCATCACCTCCTCCTTTTATAAATCTATTAAGTAAAATCATTGAAATATGCCTTAAATCAACCATGTTTGGTAGTTGTCAATAACTTGAACGAATGAAGAAGAAATATCAATCCATTGTGAGGAACGTTGCGCAGCTTGGAAGATCCTTCAGCAGTCTCTTGGTTGGTCTCAGTTTTCAATGCAAAATCCCAACCTGCAGCTAATAGACAATTTTTAGTTAATATAAATAACCCACAGCAGATCACACTAAAGGGAATAGCTTGTACAACGTAAATCCACAGGTATTGTGTTATTGGCCGCAAATCCTCAATGCCACCAACTGCTTTTGGAAAGCCCAACATAGCGAGGTAAGTCGAAAAATGCATGCAATAAAAGAATTGGCTGGTGAACAAAGAAGGTCTGAGGTTTTACACCAGGTAGGAAATTGACTGAGCGACGGAGACTAATATATGCCAACAAACTCTTTGCTCTACGCCCCTGAAGTATTATTATTAAGGTAGTCCACATTTTTCCTACATTTCATTAGTTTTCTATTTTTGGAAGAGTTTGGGGATTGTATCTGATTCATTCGCCCAAGCTGCTGTTTTAAGATAAAAAACAATGATTTACTTGGAACGCGGTTTTATGCTCTACACATGCAATGCAAGTCTTAGTATGGTCCAAGACCAACAATCAAGTTTAGTTTAAACCACAAATAAACCGAAAGACTGAATTTTCTTCTTGAGGCAAAACCACAGGTGTTTTATGCAGTTTTAATAAAACCACCCGTAGGAGGATCATTGTCTATTGAAGAATAAGGGATAACAAAAAGTCCTGATCAGTAAAAAAAAAAAAATGTTGGGCTGTTAGACCTTTTTTTTTCAACATCGTTGAAAACGTCGATTGTTATCATATTATCGTGTATTTATGTGATTACTTATATAATTATCTCTTTAAAATGTGGTTCTATCTATTTCAGTAATACTATTTAACCCAGATAATCCTTTTGATCAGCGGTCAATTATTGAGTCTGATCGCTATTTTCACAATCTCCTTTTTCCTTTAGCATTTGTTCCAGCATGCATGAATTAACTTAATTATGTTCTACTTACCTCAGCTTATGATCGCAACAATTTTTTGTGGATTGCACCTATTTTCAGACGGATTTTTACTGAGTAACAGAATACTCTACTTTCCTTGTCTCTGACCCTCTGTACTGTTATTAGACTTTCGGACAGACTACTTGGCTTTTACCTGTCATGATTAGTAGGGAACCTAACACACAGTTAGAATAGCAATACCGGTCCTTAGAATGGCCGGGCTATGCAAAAGAATAGTCAAAGCAAGCCAAGGTCAAAGGGAAATAGAGAGATGGAACACGAAGAGACAAGCCGAGGTCAGGGAGCAGAGAAAACTGAGTAAACGTAAGACAAACCAAAATTCGGTAACCAATTAATCAGAGTATAACGCGCTATTGGGCAGACATATGCTATTGGGCGCATATATTCGCCCGCCGCGGCGACCGCGAACAAGCTATGTTCGCTGGCGAACAGTTCCCGGCGAACTGTTCGGACATCTCTAGTTCCTATAATTCTGCACAGCCTTGAGTTTTGCATGACACGCAGAAACCTCAAATATATATATATTTTAATTATCTTTATAATGACTTAAAAGAATAGAATAAATCAAATACGGCTAGGAATGCTCCATTACCATCAAGATCCATTCAGTAACAGAATTGTCATAACTTTTTCTATGTGATACCCTTATGTTCAACCTTATACTAGTATTAAAAGTTGAAAATTATTTCTTAACAAAATAAGCTTCTCTCATTTGCTAAATATTGCCTGTCATTGTAGGGTCAGAAGGAAAGGCATTGTTTACACTACTACCTAAGGCTACCTCTAATGGCTGGGAAGCACTGGATTGGATGAGATCATCAAGATTGATGATCGCAGTGAGGGAGGTGGGGCAGTAGCACAGAGACCAGCGGGGATATAAGGTTATTAAATCTGTTTTTTAACACTCAGAATGACGGGGGGCTCGATAATCTAAATAATGGGTAGAACACTATAGCTTTAGAAATACACGTTTTCGGGTAATAGCTACATGAAATAAGAATATAAAAAAGATCATATTGTTAATAATGGAATATGTATTTGTTTTATCATTTAAACCGATTAGCTCCCAGAATTCTATAGTGCAAAAAAGAAGATGTGGTACTTCGTGGTTATCGATGATCTTAAATTACCTAGAGACATCTAAGAAGATATTTAGTTTATTAACTCATACTAAAGGAACGTTGAAATGACTATATGATTGTGCAGAGAAATATCTGATGACAGGGTTGCTTCATTTTCCAAAAATGTTGGTACAAAAAAAAAAACAAAGACGGAAAAACAAAAATATCCAAAGAGAGAATACAGTTCAACGTTGTTTGTAGAGCATTTTCACCAATGATTTATTCTTCCTGAAAAGTTCTCATTCAAGGGACGTTCTTACTGATAGCCTTGTGGATAAATGCTCATATTTTTGGCCTGAGAGCCTAATGTGAGTCAGTTATGACTGAGAAGACTATAATTAGTTATGGTCAGCCATGAAAGGAATTTAGCTGGCAAAACGAGGCAAGTTAAGATCATGAAACCTAAGGTTATGTGCTTGGAGAGACCACAAAACTTGATTGCAAAACCAGAAGACAAACAGACTTTTTTTTATTTTTACCGGTGACTTATTAAATGGTTCTACGTAGACAAATTATTATACACTTTGGGGGATATCAGTCAAGGTCTGAATGTGCTTCTTGAACTGGAAACGTCGGGAATAATATCCAAATTGGACCAAAAATTGCAAATGAGTAGCTACAATTCAGATGCAAAGTTTGAGATAGCCATGAATGTGCAAATTTGACTTGGAGCAATTTAGTGTTTCCCAAAAAGAAGTGAAAATATGCCCAGCCAATCACATTGCCTCGTGTATTTCCAGGCAGTGAATAAGAAATGAATACATTAATGTAAATGGCAGAAATAGACTAGCTTATTACAATGAGATTAAGCTATGACGGAAGGAAGTGCACATAGTTTAAGACATTTACGTAAATATCACTTCAAAGTACCCAAAATGGAAAAATTCTCTAAGCCAGCTGTGCTATCAGTTCAACTACTTTGGCCTTAAATTTGAAACTCATTTTGAATTCTCGCTTAAGTAAATAAACCCTTAGAGACTCAAAGAATTAAGATGATCCTCTACGTATTGCCATTACCTGTCACTACTCTCCTAGCCTGACAAACCTATCCAATTCTAATATTCAGAATGTTTAATGTCACTCTATGTTAAGTACACATAACTTGTAAAACATCACACAAATTCTTACCAACCTAAAAGCCCAACTTAGGCCTCAATTTAGTATTTTTGGATACATTTTTAAAAAAGATTTCATATTTTTCGATAAGCTTTTTGATTTTTTTTATATATATTAAAAAATAAATCATATATATAAAAATATATACAAATATAGAAAAAATAGTTTTCAAAGTAAGTAAATCATTTTAAACATAATTCCAAATATATTAAATTGTAGTAAAACCTCACAGAATACTTGAAAGGGCAAAAATTGAGTCTGCTGTTTTGCGATAACGTTTGTGCTCTGTCAAAAGAGCAAACTTAGTTTCTTCGGGTGCATTCCACTTCCATAACCACAGATACCTTCCACTGGTAGCAAAAAGCAGAGCCGAAAGAAAACTTGAAATAGCCAGACAACTCATTTCTTAGACTACAGTGTCCAACAAGGGAGCCATGACTATATACATATCATTGGGAAATGTTCTTTCTCAATGCAATACACATTTTAACCTTTCACTTGACTGATTTGTTTGCTGAAGAACCCACTGTGCCCAACAAGTTTCAATGTCCTACAGTTCATAGGGACATGTTCATTCTCCCTGCCCCACATTACCATACCTCCCAACATGCATCTTCTGGAAGTTGAAACTGGTGGGGGAGTCCTCATGGGGCGTCACTAGTGCCGTGTGCCGTGTCACTAGCAAAGCCCACAATGGGCAGGGCTGCCTGGAAATAATTATCTAATTTATTGTAACATTTCCCCCCTTTCATAATATTGAAAGCGGTGCGCAATTAGTTGGCGCTATATAAATAGCAATAATAATAATAATAATAAAAGAAGGTGCAGTCTTGTCCAAAAGGGAGTTGGACCACCTGAAAAAGAGGCGGGCCTGCACCTTGACAGGCAGCCTGGATGGCCCCCAGTTATCAGGACCATGCAGGGAGCACTGCTGCAGTGTTCCTTGCATGGAATTAGTGCCTACTGTACAGCAGGACCATATGTAATGTAAAGTAGACAAACAAAAAAGGGTTATCTTGTGATCAGGATTATATAGGTGAATGCTGCCAAACAACAACAAAGAGAGCATATAGGTGACCCCACATACAGCTGGAGGGGGACAATAGGTTTTACCCGTTTTTTTTATTTTATTTAGGACCCCATCCACCACCAATGTGTGGCGGCTGGGGCGACAATAGATTCCCCTCCAACTTTATTATTTAGGGCCCCCCCCCAAATCAATAGGATCACCCCCACATTTTTTTAGTTTAGCGTCCCCAACTGCTGCAAATCGTCCAGGGCTAGAGGGTGGACAATAGCCTTCCTTATACTAATATGGGGGTCATTTTGACCCCCATAGGCCAAGGGTGAGAGAGGTGAAAAGAGGGATTTAGGAAGCAGTGGGACGCACAGCTTCTATTTTTAAAAATCACGAGGGGTGATCCACGAGCTAGTACCTCCCTCCTTGTAACTAAAATAAATTAATGAAAAAAATGTTGTGCATAAGCAATTCGTTTTTTGGTATTTGTCTTTCTTTGTTCATTTGTCTAACATCATTAGATAACACTCAAAAATCTTGTGAGATAACAGAGGAAAGACAGGACAAAGAGTTGAGCATTGTGTGAGAAATTTCTCTAAAAAGGAAATGGAACTTGGTTAAGCTCCACAGTTTTGTCACATTTGTCAAGCGTAGGAAAAGTACAGAAGACATCTTTGTCGTATGTTTTTAAAAAAAAATAGATCGTAAAGACTCTGAAAGAGGGAGGGAAGAGGAAACAGTAGGAGAAATGTCAATTTTAGGTTACAGAGCCACTTTAGGAAAAGCACAGAAGATACGAATTCTGCATTTCGTCACCACTGTCTCCAAGTCAGACTATATGATCGTGCTTAGAATCAAGCCTAGGTAGATTACTTTGGAAAGCTGGCGTTTATAAACTAAATTTCTATTGGCTGTGATCTAAATATGGCAATACGCTAAACAACGGTACATGAATACTGCCAACAACAAATGCTCTCCTAACCCAAACAAGGCTGTGTGAGAATGTGATAGAAATATGTTAAAAGTTTGATCTTGTCAATATCGTGTTTTTCTCCCAGAGGTGGTAGAAGGTTGGGTTTTTTCTTTTACTTTTTTTCTTTTTAGAACAAATTTAAACCATCATTTCTTTCAACAATGAAAATTTAATCTAGTACTGATTAAATACCAGGAAAAAAAAATGTTTTGACTGCTCGTGCAGCAGACAGAATACTCAGAAAATGTTGCAAATTTCTCAGAACAAGAAAAGGAACTCATTTTGGTCTATTTCAGATTTAGGCTGGTTTGCATGCTGTCTTTTAATATTTTGAATGTGTGCTGAGACAGCCTGCTCCATGGTCCGAACTGACAGACAGCTTCTTCAGAGAACACTAAGACTTTATTTGAATGTACACTGGCACATTCTCTGAGTTTTACTAACATGCTTCCTGTTTAGCTTTTGAAAAGGTCAACATCAAGACTACCGAGGGTACACATGAGAAAGGCCACAAAAATTGGGGTGGGCAAAACCTTTCAACTGCTTGCATAAACACTTCCAGATTTCACTGACATCACATACAATCTTATTCCTGATCAGCGAGAAAGGGAAAGTTCACAGGGAACAGGGAGCAGACATTGTGCAGTTCCTTCCTTCGGTGATGATGGCCCAGATGAAAACCAGAGAGACTGCGGACGGGACGTGCTCATCATCGCTAATACCTTGAAAGCGAGAAATACCAAGGTTCTGGATTCACTCCAGAATGAATAAGTCAGTTGTGAAAGTAGATAAGTGATTGTGTGAAGGTAGTGGGGACAGTGTACGAGGGGACCCTTGTACTTACGATAACTTACCCCCAAAATAATTTTACACAAGACGTAAGTGGTGACAACAAGCCACAGCTTTATTTAAACCAATACATTTTATCAACATAACATATTAATATAAGATATCCAGTAAACCGTAACTTTTCATCACTGGATCCATCAACATTAACACGGGCGCCTGCCTCCATCCTTGTCCTTACAACAACAACAGGCCTTCCAATATCATCCATGCTAACCACTGGCCGGCCTCTTGGCTAAGTGGGCATGTCCTTTAGCCCATACCTTAAACCCGAGGCTAGGGGAGGGAACAGCCCTGAACATTTTTCACTGGACCGCTGGTTCAACCCTGATTGGCAAGGACCTTCCTTTGCCTGCTGTGACAAGAAAAGAAAATTAGCCTATACAGATAATACCATAAACACAAACATAACAGGGGAGGGGGGGCGGGAAGCTCTTCCCAAGCCAGATAATTAAGATGGCTGGGGATAAAAGGAATATATATGGCCTATATATATGGCCATCCCCCTAAGCCTATATCCCCACCCCACAAAATACAGGACTTCCCTTCCTTGAACTTTTATACACTCCCTCACCCCTACACCCCCACTCACTCCCTCACCCCTACACACTCACTACACCCATGTCCCTGTTCCCAGCTTGCCCTTTGGTCTGCCTCCTCAGGGTCTGGGTTGCTGGTGGTTTTTGTTATACTACCCAAGAGTTTACCTTCAGGTCTAAGACTCGTCCCAGATTGTAGGTAGACACATTGGACTCATAAATAGGATGCTATAATATACCATGTGCAGACTATACCAGCACTGTCCTTATTAGCAAAATTAACTGGCATCTATAACAAAATGATAGTAGTATTACAATTACTGGCATTAAATAGTGCCACCTTATTTACGTAATAATAAATAAGACAATTTCAAAAAGTTAAAGGAACAATAGGTTGAAGAGGACTCTGCTCAAACAAACCTGCTTACAATCTAGAGATAGGTAGTAGAAGCACACAGATTTAATATATAAAGAGGCATAGAAAACTTCTAGAAATATGAGTATTAATTTTAACTTAGATCTGTCATGATGTATAAATATGTGTTTGTGTGTATATATTATATATTAAGATAAAATACCAGGGCTTAAAATTTGAAGTCCTGTGCTACTAGCCAGATGTTAAAAGTTACTAGTCATTGCAAGCCATAGCATATTCACCATGGGTGAATTTCTAGTCACCAGGGATACATTTTCCCTCGCCAGTGGCTAGTGGCAAGTGGACATGTAGAACCCTGAAAATACGATGTATCGTATTTACTTGAATCTAATTCGCTATCGAATCTAATGCGCACTTCAAATTTTGAAACCTGGAAGCTGAAAACGGTTTTCGTTGGCAAATATAACACGCATTTGTACAAGAAGATACTAGTATACAACATCGTGCATTATTATTATTATTTTTTGTAAATTTTTTTTATATTAGCTCTTTATAACACAAATTGCTCCTCGCTTAACAACAGAGTAACGTTCCTACAACGGTTGTTAAGTGAGGACCGCCCTCTTTCCAAGACGAAATTCACTGGCGGATTTTGAAAATCTCCAGCCAATTTACTCGAATCTGATGTGCTTTCAATTTCACTTCGCATTTTGGAAACTTTATTTTGCCAATAAAGGTGCGCATTAGATTTGAGAAAATACGGTGTATGTACATACATATTTATATATATATATATATATATATATATATATATATATATATATATATATATATATATATATACACATACATACATATAAATGAGCATATAAATATATATATTTTAGTATGAATAAACCCATTTAGTGGACAAAAGGACAGATGAGTCCAGTGTCCTTTCTACTGGTTGTTCTCATTTTCAAACAAACATTAGAAATCTTACCATGATATGCCTATGATTCTCGTGTTGAAAGAAGCCTTTTTCATTTTTTGATAGCGATCTAGAATTTTGAGGAAACATCTGCATTCATTTAGAGGGATCTGCGGATTTTCAACAGATGCTTAAACATTGTACAAATTTGTTCGTCATTTTCTACTTATCCTGCATTTCGACTTTTTATTTATTTATTTGTTTGTAGTCCCATTAAAAAAAAAAAATGCACATGGAGTGATTTGAGTTTTCTCACAGTGGTTTGGGAAGTTTTCGTTTTGAGCCATGTATTGCCCACTTCGGTTTTTCATTCAACTGTAAAGTTCTGATTAACAAGAGTTTTATAGACTACCTTGTCTTGCTTGGAAAAACGGGCCACTTCACATCTAGCAGTAGGTCAGGAACAATGTTACTATTAAAATTAATATAAAACTTTGGGTATAACCTTTCCCTGTAAAGGAATTGAACCATCATATATTATAAAATTAAATCAATTCCCCTTACAATCTAAAGTGAGCCAACCTTCCTGTCTGCGGTAAATATTGAGCGCTTAGATTTTTGCCATACTCTTATACTTTTCAGCTAAAATTTACAGGAATGAGATATAACACTTTCTGTAGCAATAACTGGACCTTTATTTCACAAGTTGCTAGTAAAATATATCCTGGCAGCCAGTATATATTTTAAAATAGAGGTTTGCTGCACTGGTCCTAGAAGGAGGTTGAATATATATTAATTAATTGGTAGAGAGAAATCAATCAAAATTGCCAAAATGTACAGATTTTAAGCCAAACCAGTACGCATTCAAAGGCATCCAAGTTTGTCACCAAAAACACTTAACCCTATAATGTTGACAAATGGCCTGGGACGTCAATTAGGACATCAATTAGGGCGTCAAATGGCCTGGGACGTCAATTAGGACGTAATTTGTCATTAAACAGCAATTGCAGACGTAGATCTTCGGTCAACCAAATAAGTGCCAATCTGTTGAGTGAAACAGAAAAGTTGTAAGGTGTGTATTATAACCTCCGATCAAGAAAAAATATTTTTATAGTCATACATACGCTGAATATTCAGAAACACAAACCTGGGCATCTTCAGCCAAGATGGCCAAGACCTTTTGATGCCACAACTATCTACATGACATATAGACTTCATGATATTGTTTATTATTTCAATAATGTAGGCAATAGTTTTACACTCTCAAATATCATGAAGGACCTAGAGTACAAGAGCTACCACTGGCACCCAGAGTCCTCTCAAGCTTACAGCATAGTTATCAAGTCTGGAACCTTGAGTAAATGGTGAACGCAAAGGGTGGACTTGAGGTAACATTGTTGTAGTAGCAGGTTAGGTGATGACATACTATAGTTCTTGTGAGAAGTAGATACTGCAAGCTGGTATGCCTGGGGAAGAATGGGAGTTGTTATGGTTATGGTAGGGAGAGTGGTGGAAGGTCACTAACAAGGAGGTTGGACAGATATGAATAGAAGAAGAAGTGGACTGATATTGAGGATAAGATATGAGACTGAAATAAAAGATGGGACAGGGGACAGACATGGAGAATGAAAATGGGTTACCACACTACTACTGTTGTTTTCTGTTATTTCCACATTATACGGTAATTCTACCAAGTTTACAGAGAGATAATAGGAACTGCACTCAATCTTCATAAACCAAGAGGATGCTTAACTAGACCATGGGCCAACACCAGCCCAACGGAATATAGATGCCAGTTGAAGAATAAGGTCCAGGCACCCCAATACTTTTTAGGCACATTTATTGGAACCAAGAGAACACTGCAACGTTTCGACCCACAAGATGGTCTTAGCTTGACAAAGACCCTCTTGGCGGTCAAAACATTGCAGTGTTCCACTGGTTCCAATAAATGTGCCGAAAAAACATTTCAGTGCCTGGACCTTATTTTTAAACTGGATTCTACCAAATTTAAGCTGCTAGAACACTATAACTATAAAATATTTCCCATAAATATATGCCACCAAGCAGATTGTATTGCTTAATGTGACTGATTTAGATACTCTTTTCTTAAATGTCTCCTACCTTACATACCACTTGGCTTTGATTTATTTGTATCATGTAAAGCTTGTGAATCATTGTAAGACCTCTATAAAGGTTTAAATTATTTACAAAAAATTGAAATAGAGGATAGGAGAGGATGGATAATGAAAGTTCGAGAAGCTGACTGGCGTAAATAAATAATAGTGGGGTAATGAAATTCATGAATCGGAAATAAAAATGGGGAACAGAGGAACCAAAATAAAGAAATAGTAGGTCTGGGCACAAATCATTAACATAGTTTCCTTTAAAGTTTCAAACTCAAATACATTCGGTGTTTTTGTTCTGCATCGTACTAATTGTCTCCTGCCCAAAAGGAGAAAAATCTCCGTTGGGAGCTATTGAGATAGACTCTTGGATCACATACACTTTTTCACACTTTTGAATATGTTTGCAAAAACGTTAATATATACATTACAGTTACAATTGAGAATCAGATTTGTGCATGAGGTCCATTCCAGCAGAATCAGTCCTGTGTATTATGTTATTTTAACACCTTCAATGATTTATTCCTTTAATCTACATATTATATATAGGATATCTTCAGCACAATTAAACGTGTGGCTGCTTTGAAGAGTGCTCAACCATATTATGCTTTTTCTGAAACATAAACTACAATTTTTTTTTTTTTTAAATAAACACCAATCAGAGACATACAGTTAATGTTTGGGAGTCCCTTGAAAATTTATATATAAAAAAAAAAGCTTTGATTGGAAATTCACAAAGACTATCTTTAATAAAAGTGTTTAAAAAAAAAAAAACACGCAAAACAATAAGAACACAAACCCCAAAATTATGTTATAAAAGAAGATAAAAAGAAAGTACAAATTGTATTTAAAATAAAAATAAAAAAATAAAAAAATTAAATATAAACAAGTACAAAAAAATGAAAATAGAAATGTCCTTTAGCACTTCTATGAGTAAAATAAAAACAAAAACAAAAAATTAAACAAACTCTGTAGGGAAGATTTTGACCGAGATAAGGTTAAATCTCTAAAGTGTGAATATTTAGAAGGCTTCGAAAAAAATGTGAACCTTAACTCTGCGGTTTCTAAAAGCAGGAACAATGTCTGCAGGATTTGTTTTTTTTTTCTATGTTCTTTGGACTGATGCCCATGATGTTGAACTTCACAAACTATAAATGTTATTTTCATTTTCTTTACGCGCTGTCTTGAGTGATTAAAACTATTGTGGATATCTTACGCAACAGGGTATTGGGCAATATTATCTGAGCACCTTAATTAATTTAATCTTTAAACAATCTCGCAGCGATTATATCTTCCAAGAAAAGTAAAATAAGGGTCACATTAGGGAATGTTCAATGTTCTAACATAATAAGGTAATTCAGGAGATATATATATATATATTTTTTATACTTGACTACTTAAATAAATAATAACAATGTGACAGTGTGTACATAAAAATACGAACAATGACAAGACCAAAGTCGAGTGCTGTATAAATGTCTCTAGAACCCTAACATTGTATTTGTTTCCCATAATACACGTACACATTTTTTTTTGTCTTTGAATTTATAATGTCATGTTTAGAGTTCCATTTTAGATAAATATCAATATGTACAAGTCTTAGATTGGTAGAATTCACACTCCTGGCCAGCGACTACTGACATACCGGAGAAGGGCTGTGAAGTGGTGGCAGTGTGTCTTTCTCTGTCTGTTACCAACATTGTCAATAATTCAGGCCCTGTTCTGTTATTGATATACCATGGAGGGACAGTGGAGAAGACACATACCATCACCATCATGCTTCATCTCCACAGCTCATCTCATGACATGCCAGTAAATGAAGAGGGTCTGAAATAAGCATAGCAGCCCATATACCTATGAGTGTAACCCTCACAAGTGTAAGTCAGCCACCAATGCACTTGAAGCCATTCTAGATACATTCATGGGATACATTATTAGTTCTATCATTCAAATACTGTGTGGATCCTCCTGTTTGCTCCCAAAACGGCCTGAATTACTTGCAGCATGGATCCAAAATGTTCATGGAACCAGCTAAAGATGATATGGGTTATATGACGTGGTGATTTATCCCCCTGAACGAAGCCACCATTAGAAGAGATGAAATAAAGAGGCACGACAATACCTGCATAGAAAGGTCTGATTTGTATCCAAAAAATATTCCATTCCAAAATAGCACCATTGCACCCCAGCAAAACAAGACTTAACCATGGCTTTGTGTTGTACATACTAAATGTTGTATTTTCCTATGCATGTTGCATGTTGAAGCAGAAATAGAAACTTGTCAGACCAGATCATGTTGGTAAATTTGATTACTGAAACAATACTAATTGTTTAATTAAATATAATTGTTTAATTGCTGTCTAATTGTTTAATTATGTGTAAGTTGTTTAATTATTGTAGAGTGTGGGAGTATATATCTCTGGACTGTTAATATTGTTTCAGTTAATGTTTTGGAGATTATCTGCATTTGGGGCACCAATTTGCTACCTACATGAGTGCAGTCCATCATTTTGGTGTATTGGTAAATGTGTCTACTGTCCTGTTTTGGTGGTCCTGTACCCACTGTAGCTTCAGTTTTCTGTTTTTCATTGACATTCGTTGGCAACATCCCATTCACTTCTAGGTTTGTTACTTTGTGCATTCAAAGACACTCATTGTTGAATCAAGTTCTTCACTTCCTGACATCTTCAACCAGTCTATCCTTTCTCCACTGATCTCTCTCTATAGCAAGGTGTTTTCACCCACAGAATTGTCCTTCACTGGCTGTTTCTTCAGGTACCTGTTTTCCCATTAGGTCCCTGTTATCCACATGATGACATAATACTTGTGAAAGTTTGAAAATAATGAGTGGTGACTAAGTCATCCTTGTAAATGATTGGAAGTGGAGGTGGAGCACGTTGCTTGATTAACACCAAGGGAAGACATGATTTATGATTGATTGTGGTCATCCTAAAGTTGCAGTAGCAAGTTGTTCAGTAAATAAATTGTTGTAAGCAATAATTGAAGATTATGCTAGCTTTAGTGTACTAATAATCTTAATTTTAATAAGGACAGGAGGCGAGTATTTTGCATTAACTCTCTTTACTAAACTCCACAGCAGTAAAGAAAAACGTAAAGAGTAACATTAAATCACTGAGCAGCATAGTATATATAAGAGAAACAACAAGGGGGGAGAAATCCTTCCCCTTGAATAAATAGGAAGGAAAACAGTGGTCTTTAAAAAAAAGGGGGGATATCCACTACACGACTGAAAGAACAACCCACACCCTAGGTTGAATAAATAAACAATAAAAGAAAAGAAGCAAATAGAAAAAACGAATTGCTCAGATCAGGAGTGGATATCAACACCCAAAGGATACTAGATATGTGTCAAACATAGGGAAAACAGATAGATTGTAGCAGTATGAAATAACACTTTAAATGTGAGAAAATCTTTGCAACAGTTGCTGAAATGTCAGTGCCTCAATTACTACTGAAATATCAGTGCCTGTATTAATACTGGGGAAATGCAAATAAAAATAGGTCACAGTCCTGATTTAAATGTTAACTCATTAAATCCAAAAGAGTCCTTATTTTGTAAGCTCATATAGATAAAAACCTGGCTAGCAGGTCCTCTGCACAAACAGCAGGGAGACTTGCCAATATGAGCATGCAAGCCGTTCCAGGCTTGCATGCTGTCCAGCCACCATGATAGTTCCTCGCAAACTTCTGCCGTCACCGGGACGGGTTGATCGCACAAGGGTCTGTGGCATAGGTATCTTGCCTTGAGGCGTTGCATGGCTCTGTAGTGGAGGGGACCCGGAAATATGGCTTGAATGGAGGCGGAGAGGAGTCCTACGATCCTGGTCAGGTTGCGGAGTGGGATGGAGTCGCGACGGAGAACTCTGCGAATCTCCTTGCGAATAGACGAGATCTTCAAGGCTGGTAGATCTCGAAGCCCAGGAATTGTATCGTCTGGGACGGTGTCAATTCCGATTTCTGTTGGTTCACCACAAAGCCCAGAGATTCCAGCAGTGTCACTTGAGATGAGTGTGTTGACGTAGTCTGCGTTCGTCGGAGCAAAAGAGAAGCAGGTCGTCCAGGTAGATGATGCATCGGATGCCCCTGGATCTCAGGTGGGCCACTACCGGTTTCAGGAGTTTGGTGAAACACCATGGGGCCGAGCTGAGCCCGAAAGGGAGGCAGGTGAATTGCCAAGGACGGTCGTGCCAGAGGAAACGTAGGAGGGTTCGACAGTCCGGATGCAGTCGTTGCTTCGCAGGAGGTCTTGTATTTTGAAGTGGTGGTACACTACATACGCGTTGAGGCTGCATAGGTTGATGGCAGGAAGGTATTCTCCCGTCTTTTTCCGGACCAGGAAAATATTACTGAAGTAACCTCCCCAGTCGTGGGTCGGCTGGATAGCCCCTTTGTCCCGAAGTTCGCGTAGTTCCGCGTTGACGAGGTATTGGTTGGAAGATGACATGTGGATGGGGCGAGGAGGTTGTGTCTGAATGGGGGTCCCCACTAGGTCTATGATATATCCCTGTACCGTTTGTAGGATCAACTTGTCTGAAGACAGAGCGGCCCAATTCTGGATGGAATGGGAAATACGCCCCGCAGGGCGGGTGCAAGGTAACAATGGAGGAATACGGGTGCTTACCTGTAGCAAAGTGGGCCTCTGTCCGAGCCTCTAGAGAAAGGCTGCTGCCTGTAATCTCTTGTTGGGTAAAATGGTGTCGGTTGGGTGCGGGGGCCTGAAGGCCAGAATCGGCTGGAGACACGGCCCCGTTGCCGGCCAGCCCTTCCAAAAACTCCTCTGGTGGGGTTGCTCCGAAAGACTCTGCGCATGGAGGACTGCGCTTTATTAAGTGAAGTGAACACGTTCACATGTTTGTTAAGTTCCTTGAGGAACGGTTCACCAAACAATTTCCCTTGTGCCTGGGGCCCAATCTCCTTTGTGCCAAGCTCTGCCAATTTACTGTTAATACGGTATAACGCTGCTTTCCGTCTCTCCGAAGAGAGCGTAACATTAGTGTTTCCAATGAAACAAAAGCACCGTTGTGCCCACTCGCGAACATCGTGTGCCCATTCCCTGATGTCTTCGGCAGAGAAGGAATCGGCTTTGGCAAAGGCGTCATCTGCCAGGTACATAATACGGGCCTGCGCATCATGAAGGTTGTCATAACCTTGTCAAACTAGGGAGTGTGAGCCACTTTATCCGGCAGGGAAGGGCGTGGGCATTCTGATCTGAGCCGGTTGCGGACCTCTTTCTCTAGGGGCTTGCGGAGCCAGAGGTGCATGAACCTGGAGAGGTGTTCTGGGGGTGACCAGTCTCCCGATCTGGGGTGCCGTATGTTGCGGGGATCAAACATCGCCTGACCCGAAGGGTCTAAAATGGTGTCCGAATCAAGAGGAGGCTGTGCGTCCGCAGTGTCCTCAGTACCCCCTGTCTGGGCCGCACCCAGGAGGGTCTCCCGCATGAGAGCGGAGACAGATTTCTCATCCGAACCCCAAGCGTCGTAGTCTGAGTCAGAAACGTCAGCTTGCCATTCGTCTAGCACTGACATGGAATGGGAAGGACCTTGCTCTTCGTCCGAAGAGTAATCCTGACGCGGGGCCGGGGTACTCGTTAATGCAGATTTGCGTTTGGCAGGTGCCTTACCCTTGAGTGGATTGGGTGAATGATCTTCGCCTTTCTCGTGGCATTTCTTAGGGCGGGAGTCATCCCTGGTCTGATAGTCGGACATATCCGAATCCGACTCGTGGCGTGGTCGCCTGCGGGTAGGCTTGGGTACATCCAAAGCTGTAGTCCGTACCTTGGAGAGTGCCTTCTCCACAGAAGCAGTGACAGTTGCATTGATCATGGCTTGGAAGTCCACAGGGACGTTCTGGGAGTCTTCCATGACAAGGGTAGGCTGTGATATACATCACTAATAGGCACAGTATAAAATGGGGGCACCCAGGTCTTAAATATAGGCGTAGGGTCAGTTGATGTGGTATTTGTGGTGGATAACAACACCACCCAGTTATAAAACCCCAGCAGGGTATAGTTGGTGACCTTATAAAACTGGGGCTCACCCAGTTAGAGAGAACTGCAACAGCTAGTCTCCCAATAAGCAGCGTGGTACTAAAGTACTTATAGTGGGGGCTCACCCTGGTTGCACAGGGTTGGTACCCTTAAGTGCAGGTCACAATATTAAACAGGCAGCAGCACTGACCTGACTGACCCAGCCACAGTGTATAGGAGTACAGGAATGCAGTGTAGATAATCCTTGTCACTCACAGAGATGAAAATCACACTAGGGAAAAATCCAGAACAATACAGGTGGTAGATAGTTAAGACTGCAAGTACTGAGTCTCCAAAGCGATCCACGTGGTAAAACAAGTTGGCCGCGTGAATCTCGTGGTATCCTCGATCCAAAATGGCGGCCGCGAGTATAGGCCGCAAGCCGGGGACTAAATTTATGGCCGGCCGCGGGCGGGAGCAGGGCGTCGCGAAAATGGTCGCGATCGATTCCGGCCGCGAGGAGGGAGCCCAGGAGGGCACTCCAAGGTAGAAGGACCGGGGGGGGGGGGACCTGAGGGAGTCCCAGGGCCGGTGGAGGGGCAAAAGAAGGGGAGGAAAGAACCCAAAGGGATAACCCTTCCCACAGCCCAGAGAAATAGTAATATTTTTACAAGAATACAACTAGAAACAGTACATGAATATTAATATATGTATATATATAATGGTAGAAATAAAACTACAAAGACTAATAATAATGAATGAAAAGAAGGCTCTGGAGGAGCCAAATAGTCTGACCTGTCTGCGATGGAGCAGTAAAGAAAGAGGAAGTGTACAGGCAGCATGACCCTTATATATACTATGCTGCTCAGTGATTTAATGTTACTCTTTACGTTTTTCTTTACTGCTGTGGAGTTTAGTAAAGAGAGTTAATGCAAAATAGGAAGCCTCCTGTCATGTTATAAAATTAGAGCATACGCTATATGACAAAATGCAAAGAATAGAGCTCAGGCAAAGTAAAGGAGATAAGCAAAAGATACAAATCAAGAATACTATTAGTGCTAATACTTGATACAACCCGGTGTGACAGTCCCATGGATGGTGTAGCAATGGGAGTGGGAATGGTGTAAGTTTTCTAAATAGAACTAACTGAGAACTGAGGTGGTCAGTGTAGAAATACTCAGAAACATACATTGTGATTGTAGATTAAAAAAGGGACTTGGATATTCTAGGTTCCTTTATTGCACAGTCTATTTCATCTAGAATGTCTTATCCCTGCTCCAATAATAGCCTACCAGAACCTACAGAATCCTCCTGTGTGTGATTGAAGTTCAGTTTATAAAGCAGGAGATAAAAACTTCAAATGCAAGTTAACATCTGATTGAACATGAAACTTTTGTTTTCATGCAAGCTGTATGAGTGAGAAACAAAAATGATTTAATGCCTAATTTAACATAGAGAATTGAGCAGTGAGACTGCAGAGGCATCATCTGTACAGTTGTTTTGGTACTGATAGTGTCCCTTTAACATATCCTATAGCCATGGGTAACATATATATACTTAAAATTAAAATTTTAATCCAAAATTAAGATTTTAATCCAGTACGTATGTAGTACACACTGCACTGCTGATACTTACTCAAATGTAAATCACTGACACATGGTTAATATTTTTTACATTTTTAAAAAGAGAACCTTGAACGTTATTCACCCCCCAGAAATATAATCCAGATTACTGCTGAGCTTTCATCCTCACTCATAGCGACTCATGCAACGACAGGTATAGCTGTCTTAAAAAATTCGATCGGAGCCATTAGCTAGACTGCTTTCTAATATATGCTAATTTAGGGATACCCAAATAATTATGGGAAATGTTTTAAAACAGTACCTACTGAGCTAAATGTTGACATTCCCTGTACTTACAGTATATCATTAAAATTGACAATCTCTATAGATCTGATCTCGGCCAACCCTAATATGCAACACATGAAGTGAACTGCAAAATAGCACTCACTATAAGACTGAAGACATGTCTTTGAAACAAATCAGATCAATTTAGAGGATCTATAGGTTAGGTCAATTTCTGTCCTTCGTGTTCCAGTCGTACAAACTCTCCTATTATTGACCTTGCGGTTAAGTTCTTTTTTTTTTTTTTTTTTTTTTTTCAGTATCATAAAATATCAGGTTGTAAAATTCATATTGTAAGTTTAACAACCACATCTGTTTTAAACATTTTTTGTTTTAAGAACTCAATGTGAATTTAACGACCAGGTAATAAAATCGAAAAGTTGAAGGAAATTATCACAGATGTGTAAAGCCATAGGATAGGTTCCTGCAATATGAGTTGCAGTCAAATTACAAAGAGAATCTCCAACTGCCTTTATTACGGTAAAATATCCTGTTTAAGCATCTCTCGAGTTAATCTGTAAGCTAAACACACACACGTTTTGGGAAATGTTGTCATTATAGCTTGTGTACACCAGGGATCAAAATTTTTAGTCACCTTAGAAATTATAGAAATTACTATTTTAACTGGTAATCCCTCTGAAATTATTTTTGGACATATTACATTGGATCTCGCTACACATCATAATCATTGTTTTCTGTATATAGTGGCTTACAGACATTTATTAAATATGTACAACACTCTAAACAACACAATAAGAATAGCAGAATTTAATTGAGAGACCCCAGTCGCTTCCTGTTTTTTGCAGGAATTCTTTTTTAATGCTTTTAATATATATTTTTAAAATTTATATATTTTTTTATTATTAATTTTCTCCACTAAAACAGTACTGTACTTTACACTGCCCCTTTCAATTAATATGCATTGCTATTTAACAACGGGTACATCTTTTTCTCTTGATATCAATGTGTGTATGTATCAAACATAAAATTCTGAAAAATTTAAAATATAACCAAATCTTTCAATTTCTACATCATTTCCAATTTTTTTCAGAGTTAAATCAAGAAAAAATAAGATTATTTTTTTAAAAACCCTCCACTTTTTATAGTTCTAACAGTATTATTTTTAATGCCATAAAACTAGACTAAATAATTTAAGTTTTAGAAGTTATTTTAGGAGCATATAAAAAATAAAACGGGCTACTGCATTTATATTCCATATGTATTATATATGTTGTCAAAACAGAGGAAGTATTTTGGGCAGCGTCTTCAGTAATTTAATGAACCGATGCTGAATTACATGGGTTGCTCCCAAGCGGCCGTTTTTTGGAAACTTTCGCAGCGGGTAGAAGACGTGCTGAATTTGTTCAGGTGACCACTTTGGTACAAAAATATTGACCAAGTTTGATGCTATTGGCAGTCAATCAGTGAACAGAAAGTTTGTGGTCTCAACCCCAGAGAATAAAGTAACTAAAATGTAAAAAAATAAATATATATATATATATATATATATATATATATATATATATATATATATATATATATATATATATAAAAATACAATAAAAAAAGATGTGTGTTAAATGGAATTTGTGTGATTATGAATGATTCCAATTCAAGAAACATTGAGAGTCCCATATGGGTCATTACTTTTTCACAAAAAGAGGCTTGGAGGTTTTTTTTAAATGCTCTTTAGAAACATAATATACTTTTGCCAAACTTTCCTCTATATTTTATTTTAAAAACTGGCATATCACGAATATACAATATATTCATGGTTATCATTATTATTATTATTATTATCGCCATTTATATAGCGCCAACAGATTCCGTAGCGCTTTACAATATTATGAAAGGGGGGATTTAACCGTAAATAGGACAATTACAAGAAAACTTACAGGAACGATAGGTTGAAGAGGACCCTGCTCAAACAAGCTTACATTCTATAGGTTATTTGTTAAATCAGGAATTCTCATGAAATTTAAACGGAATGTTGCCATTCTTGATCATAATAGCTTAACTGGAAAAAATCTCAAATCTAGCTATATTTCTACTTGTTATTTTGATCTAAAATTCCAAATTCTCTCTTCAATTATTGTCCAATCAAACAATGTAGGTGTTTGGATGCCTTTTCCCTTTAAATACATGAAGAGGTCTATAAAAGACATGAAAATATCTATATCACAGTATGTTTTTTTTTTTTTTTTTTTTAAATTCTTTATTTTTGGTTTGACGAAGCAGATGGTAAACATTGTAAGTGGTTACATTTATGCAAGTGACAGCGCAGTGTCATATAATGGTTTACAGAATGCAGATGACAGTTGTTAGTTTAGGCATGTTATATACATCATATGTTTTGTTGGTGTCTTCGTCTGAGATTTTCTGATTTGGTGGCAAGCTATATTAACTATATACAATAGCTTTGATGTGGAGAGTTAGGCTTAGGGAGTAGAGTGTCAGTCCCCCGCCTCTTGGGCCGTGCGACTGCGCACCCGCTCCCCTCTGTATTCCGCGGAATGTTAGCATGTTGTAATCTGCCTTCCCCTCCTGCCCACTTGCAGGTCTAGAGTGCTTGCCTTCAGTAGATAGATAGAAAGGAAAAGTAGAGAGTTAGAGACAAGTACATGTGTGTAATTATCAGTTTGGTATGGTGTCCGGGTGAATTAAGGATGGGGGTTGCCAGTCCCCTCGAGTTGCTCTTTTATGTTCCGGGTTTTCTCCCTTCACTCGTCCGGTAGTGGTGCCGCTGCCACCTGTCCGAGTGTTGGTGTGGTATTTGGTGTGTGTTGTGACTCAATTCCGCCTGTTTCGGATCGCGTGGATGCTGCCCTGCGCCCCGAGTCATCGTTCTAAGTATCATACTGCTCCCACAGGTCCCAGACTTTTTGGAACTTAGTCATTGTGCTTCGTACTTGGGAGGTCAATTTATCCATTATATAATTGTCCCGCATTTTCGTCTTAACCAGGGATATCTGTGGGAGGTCTGGACATGACCACTGTTGCGCTAGGGACCTTCGGGCCGCTAAATAGAGCATGTTAAGGAGTCTTTGTTCGTGTCTGGTGAGGCCCTCTGTGGGTCTTGAGAGTAGGCACGCCCATGGGTCTAAACCCATTCGCTTTTGTAGGATTTGGGAGCTGAGTTCTACAATGTTGCGCCAGTATTCTGTGACCTTCGGGCATCCCCACCACATGTGTATATACGTGCCTCGACCCCCACACCCGTGCCAGCAATCGTCTGTGGGGCTCAATCTCATGTGTTTCTGTTTCACTGGGGTCATGTACCAACGAAATAATGTTTTATAAGATTGTTCTTGGAGTGTTACACATATTGTGGTTTTGCTGCATGCTTCCCATATATCTTGCCACTCCGTTCCCTCTAGTACCTCCCCCAGGTCGGCTTCCCATTGGTCGGTGTATCGTAGTACGCCCTCCCTGTCCGGAGTCCCGTTTAGGTGGTCGTATAGTAGTGTGATAAGTTTGGTTTGTGTTGTCTCGTTGTAACATAGTTTTTCAAAGAAGGTCAGTGGTGTCAGGGCCGCCTTCCGTATTTCTGGTTTTTGTGCGAAGTCTCGGATCTGTATGTACCTAAAGTAATCTCTCGTGTGTAAGGTGGCTTTGGTGGTTAGGTGTTCGTAAGTGACTACGTTTTGGTTCACGTATAGGTGGACGTATCTTTGGAGCCCCGTGGCCTCTATCCCCTTATAGTCTCTTGCCTGCATTCCGGGGGGGAAAGCCCTGTTCCGAAGAACTGGTGTCATGGGGGATGATTGGGGGCTGAGGGCGTACTTCGTTTTGGTTTGGTCCCATATCTGTATGGAGTTGAGTATGGCTGGATTCGCTGTTCGTAATATGGCTCTTTGTGTTCTGGGTGCCCATATGAGAAATTGTGGGAGATCCTGACCTGTCATCAATGACTCCAGATCTACCCATCGCCTCTTGCCTGGAGGTGTGTGCCACTGTATCACCTGTGTCAGCTGTGCAGCTAGATAATAGGCGTATATGTTGGGTAGTCCCAGTCCCCCCCTGGGTTTCGGTCTGTACATGAGGGTGCGTGCTATTCTTGGGCGTTTGTTGTGCCAGATGAAGGCATCTATTGCTCTTTGTATGCCTGTCAGGTCCCCCCGGGTTACTCTTATGGGGAGTGCTTGAAAGAGGAACAGTATCCTCGGTAGCACATTCATTTTTATAGAGTTTACTCGCCCCATCCAGGAAATGGGCCTGTCTGTCCACTGCTCTAGTTCTGTGAGAAGGGTTTGGAACAGGGGTGTATAGTTGCGGGCAAATAAGGAGGATGTGTTCGCTGTTAATCGTACCCCTAAATACATGAATTCGTCAGTGGTTATTTTAAAGTGATACGTGTCGCGTATGTGGGTAAGTGCCGGGGGCTCTAGGTGGAAGGGCATTGCCACGGATTTGGTATAGTTGATTTTATACCCTGCTATATTTCCAAATCGCTCCAGTACTAGCGTTAAATGGTGGAGAGAGTGCATCGGTTCCCGGAGTGTCAGCATGACGTCATCGGCATATGCCGAGACCGTGAATGGCGTGCCCCCTATCTCGATGCCCTGGATGTGCGGGTGCTGCCTAATGGCTTGTAATAGTGGCTCTAAGGTTAATGCGAAGAGTAGGGGGGATAATGGGCAACCCTGTCTGGTGCCATTTCCCATGGTGAAGGGTGTTTTTTGTGCCCCTGTGATGAGTATTTGTGCCCTCAGGTCGGTGTATAATGCTTGTATTGCTGTTACAAAGGTCTCTGGGAACCCTTGGAATCGGAGTAGCTCGAATAAGTAAGGCCATAACACCCTGTCGAACGCCTTCTCCGCATCCAGTGAGAGTGCCAGAGAAGGCGCCCCGGATGCTCCCATGTGCCAGACTGTGCTGACCCCTCGTCGTGTGTTTTCGTATAATTGGCGGCCTGGCATAAAGCCCACCTGGTCCGGGTGGACCAATCGCGGGAGTAGGGGGGTGAGTCTGGACGCCAATATTTTAGCAAATATTTTAAGGTCAGTATTGATAAGTGAGATTGGCCTGTAGCTCGGGGCTAGTGTGTCGTCTTTCCCTGGTTTTGGTAGAAGGATAATGTTAGCCGTTGCCATGTCGCTATCAGGTGTCCCGCCCTGCAGAAAGTGGTTACTAAGAGTCGTGAGTGGGGGGGCTAATACGTCCTTGAATTGTTTGTAGTAACTGATGTCATAGCCATCTGGTCCTGGTGCCTTATTGCCTTTCAGGGATGCTATGGCTGCCTCTACCTCGATTTGTGTAATTGGTTCTTGCAGTGCGTCAGCCTCTGCTCCGTTCACTTTTGGAATTGTGAGCTCGGAGAGAAATTGGCGTATGTCTGACATATATGTCGCGTTGGTGGTCCGGAGGTGGGGGGAGTGATTGTATAGATCTGAGAAGTAAGATGTGAATACTTCGTTGATCGTTTCAGGTGTTCTGGCTAGTGTGTTTGCTGTTGTGCGTATTTTTGTTATGGTTTTGCCTTGCGGTCTTGGGCGAAGCGCCCTGGCCAAGAGTGTATCTGTCTTGTTTGCCTTCTCATAGAACAGTCGTTTGGACCAAAGTATGGAGCGTGATACCGCCTCCAGGGTGAGGTCTCTGATAGAGTGTCTGAGGTTGTTGAGTTCCCTAAGGTTCGTGTCTGTCGGATTCGTTTTGTGTTGTTGTTCTTTTTTACGCAGGGCGGACTGTAGGTCGAGTAGCTGTTTTGTTTTGGCTCGTTTTTTCTGGGTGGCTAGTTTTATAAAATGGCCGCGTAGGACTGCTTTATGCGCTGCCCAGGTCGTGGTAGGGCTAGTTTCGGGGGTTGTGTTTAGCTCAAAGTATTCTGTGATGGCTTGTCGGGTCGTGGCTTGTGTTATGTCGTCATTTAAGAGGCTAGTATTAAGCCTCCATGACCAGTTGGCTTTGTAGCATAGGTTGCCTAATGTAAGTGTTATGTCTGCGTGATCTGACCATGTGATGCTGTTTATGTCTGTGTGTAGAGCCTTGGCCATCCCTGCTCCATTGAGAAACATGTTATCTATTCTGGAGTAGGTGTTGTGTGGTGCAGAGTAAAAAGTGTAGTCTATTGTGGTTGGGTGTTGTAGCCGCCAGGCGTCTAGGAGGCCTGTGTGTGTTAGGAATGTGTGTAGTTGCTTGTCTTGGCTCCCTCTGCCCTGCGATCGCACTGTGCCTGGTTTTGAGCTTCTGTCAGCTGCTGGGCTTGGCACTGCGTTGAAGTCGCCTCCAACAAGAAGAACTCCCCCCCCCACCCCGGCCACCAACATCTCCAGGTTTGCCCAGAACAGTTGGTCTGGTTCGTTGGGAGCATATACATTAATGATATGCACCTTGGTGGTGTAGAGGGTGCCCCCTATGTACACGAATCTCCCCTCTGGGTCGGTGTGAATGGTCATAACGTGCAGTGGACAACTCCTACGCAGGAGTATCGCCACCCCTGCCCGCTTACGTTGTGAGCGTGCTTCGTACACTGTCGTGTAAGTTCTGTCCGTTAGTCTGGTGGCCGCCGACCTGGGGAGGTGTGTCTCCTGTATTAGTGCAATGTCTACTTTCTTGGTCTTTAGGTCCCTCACCAGTAACCTACGCTTGTTGGGCGAGTTGAGGCCCTTGACATTGAAAGATAGTACCTTAAGTGCCATGTGATGGCGCAATCGGTGCAATGGGTGTGGCGTGGTCCCCAGTCCTCCGGGAACCGCAGATGGCAGTGTAACGGATCGCCTGGCACCCCGACTGAGTACCTCCGTTAATGGATGCTCCTAGTGCTTCCTGAGGACTCCAAGCACTCTGGCAGACACCACAATCACCGAATCCGAGAAACCTTTTAAATTCTCCCAAGCATATGAATGCTGTAGACCATTGAATAGGAACCATACGAATAGGCTTGTACTCCTAGCAGTCAACTGGAACAGCATGCAATAAATCCTTCCCCCCAATAATGAGACGACACATCACTTTGAGGGTAAAACAGGAACTCTGGACTGGCTCATCCAGCCTGGCTTTTATTTCCAACTCACACATACAGGCCACACCCAGGGGGAGGCATAAAAGAACCAATGACATAGATGTTACCTCCCACACATCCCCTCCCCTTAGTGTGACACATAATCCCATTATGCATACAGTGTAAAATATACTTTTACACAACTTTCATAACTTTAAAACCATACATCACATTCACATAAAAATACATATCCACAATCAATCCATTCAGGGGAACAACATATTAAAAATTGGCATGAATCCGACCAGGGGTTCAAAAGTTACTAAAAGTATGTTTTGTTCCTTTCTGGCTGGCAGAAAAACATCCCCACAATGCACCCTGGTTTCCTCCCTTCTGCCCTGGAGTTAATTGGAGAAGTAATCCAATTACCCAGGACTAAAGGCAGACTCCATTAACCACATGGTTGCAAAACAACATAAAACACTTTAAAATACATAAAGTCACATTTACACATAACACACAGACATTTCACCTATCCCCAGATAGCTGGGATCTGCACGCACAAAACTACCGAATAGCGCGCAGATCCTACTCACACAGTACAATTGCCATGGAGCTAAAGTCTTTCCCATAGTCTTTCATTATATGAATAGGCTCCATGGTATGGCTATCTGGGGTATCACATTCCCATAAAGTCTGGTCCATAGTCCAAAGGCAAGAGGCGGGCAATCAGCCCCCTCCAAGGACACGTGGCGAGGTCGGTTTCGCCACAGGCAGTGTGTGCGGGATCGGTCGTGGGACCCTTCCCCGGCGGCGCGGACAGCATCCAGGCAGGGAAGCGGGACTGAGAGGTAGTACTTGTCTTAAAATATAGTGTAAGAGAAAGAAAGAAAAGTTGAGTATCAAAAAACATTGTCAATAAACATTTACATATACATAGAAAATAAACAGTTGATAACCATCTGGTCTTAACCTGTGCCAGATTAGAGTGGGGGTGTGCACCCCCTCCGAGTGGCGTGTGAAAGGTCACCCCTCAGAGTTGGTGAGTGCCCCGCGCCTGTCCACTGTAATGTGGGTGGCAACCCGCTTTGTGTTTTGGCCCTTGTACTAGGGTCTTGCGATGTGACCGAGGGTATTATTACCCGTTATGTTGTCTTTCCTGGGTTTCTATTGTTTCATGTCTACTGGGTGTTCGCTATGGTGTGGTTTCCATTTTTGTCTAGAGCGTGTATGTTTTGGTGGAGTGTGGGGGAGTGACCTATGGCCTTCACTTTGCTGTCATTGAATGTGGTGGGTCGGAGCCCAAGCCCCTCGTCCGCTGTCTAAGTGTTTATGCTTTTTGCAGTATGTCAGCCTGTCCTTCACCCCCACCCCCCCCCCCCCCCCCCGTCACATTAATAACGTTTCTAGCGTTGGTTACCCAGTCTAGCAGAGTTGTGACGGATAATGGCGAAATAGTATTTCCCTCAGTGTGTGCGGTCTCCATGTGTTTTAGTCCCCCAGGGGCCATCGTGCGTCCTTGGTACCGTGCTGTCATATTTTTTTTTTTATTTTGTAATTTTTTTTTTTTATTTTTTTTTAATTTTTTTAATTTAATTTTTTTTTTTTTTTTGGTACCATGCAGTGTGTCATCTAGCCCTTCCCCCCCCCCACCTCCCCCTAATAACGTGCTACCGACATTTCCTGCTGTAGTTACGCAGCATGTAATAGGCATGTAAAAAACAAAGGCTGAGCCAATAAAAGTGAAATAGAGTTCGGTTTGGTATAGCATGCTGCGTCCCTGTGTGAAGGGCCTCTCAGGGCCCAGCCCACGACTTTGGTACTGTACCGTCTAGGTTTGTGTGCAGTTTACAGGACGTAGTACTATGCCAATGACAGTTCCATCCTTGTCCATTAAGCGTATAAGAGAAAAAGGAATGATGGGAAAGTCAAGTATAAGCAAAATAGAGTATAGTGCGACATGTCGTGGGGTCAGCATCTGGAAGAGCTTAACTGTCCGGTGTGTAGAGCTTGCTGCTTCGAACATTGTGGTCGTGCAGTCATGCTTCAGGTTTCAGTGTTCTTTATCCACTTGTGCTGCGACCGTGTACCAGTCCCGTGGGAGGGGTGTGAGAGTCGGTCGAGCAGGTCCTGGCAGGGCGAAGTCTCGCTGTGCTGCGATGTCGAGGTCCTTGAGGAATTTTCTCGGGTCTCCTCCCGGTTGGTAGGCGAATGTCTTCCCAGCTTTGAAGGCCACAATTTTAAATGGGTGGCCCCAGGTGAAGCGGATTTCATTCTGCCGTAGTATATCTGTCAACGGCCTCCACTCCCTCCTTCTTTGCAATGTGCTCGGGGCCAGATCCTGATATAGGGCTATGGATTTACCCTTGTAGGTGAATTCATGGTGTCTATTGTGTCTCAGTAGGGCTTCCTTAGTTGTAAAATAGTGGAAGCATATTATGATGTCTCGCGGCGCATCTGTGTTCGGGCGCCGAGCACGCAGAGCCCTGTGTGCCCGTTCCATTGCCCACTGAGCCTTGGGTATGTCTGGCAATAAGTTGCTGAAGTATGCCTCCATGATGGGTGCCAGGGGGCCTTCCTGTGTTGCTTCTGGCCAGCCCCTGACTCGGAGGTTGTTCCGCCGGGTGCGGTTGGAGAGGTCCTCTACTTGCCTCTCTAGTTCGCTGAGGTGTTGATTTAGGGATGTGGAGTGTTGTATCACTGTGTTGTGGCCTTGTACTAGTGTTTCCATGCGCTGCTCGAGTTCTGCTGTGCGGGCGCCTAGGGCCTGGATCTCTGCCTTAATATCTAGGGCACTGCGTGTGATCTCTCCCGCCAGGAACGTTTTTACCTCTGTTAATTGCTGTAGGATTTGTGCGGTGGTATCCCCAGTCTGTCCGGGCAGTCCCCTGTCTGTGTCTGCAGTTGGGGATTGGGAGCCTTGTGTGCACGTCCGGCGGCCATTTTGTGCGGCCTGTGTGGATTTGGAGGCCGCGAACATGTCTGCCACTGTAGGGGAGGAATCGAGCAGTTCCCCTCTTTTTTTCCTGCGTGGGGTGGCACTGGGACCCTTGTGGGGCATGTAGGTGCCGGTTTGCGGTTGCGATGCGGTTTACTGGTGCTGGATTCAGCGTGGATGCGCGGGAGCTCCCTGGTTAAGCTGCCATCTCTGTCGGCTGCTAGGCCACGCCCCTATCACAGTATGTTTTTTTTGTACACATAAGGTTTTTCTTTTTTTTGACAATCTTTATTTATCATTTTTTATGTTTTCTTGTTTCCAAGATCATGTGGGGGTACAGAAAAGAGTAAAGGGTGGGGGTCAAATTGGTTTACAGGACACGCATTAGCTATGATTGACAGGTACATGCACGTCTGGAGATATACAGTAGTTTCTTTTTGACTTCATGCGGTTGTCTGAGGTTGGATGACCAGAATAGCATTTATTGTTTGTTACAGTATTTCGTAGTACCGTAGTTCTTTTGCGACCTATCGTTGTACATCTCACCCATGTTTTTTGGGTTTTTTTTTTGTGGTTCTGTTGCATTTGACTGTGAGGGTGTACATGGCAGGTTTGAGAGCTTAGGTGGGTCGAGTGGGCAGCGAGCTACAGTCGCGCATGAGGTGGGAACCAGCCGAGTTTGTGTACCCTCGTATCGGGGACAGGCGTGCTACCCGGGCCGTCAGTCCCGACCCATTCACGGATGGTCGATCGCTATATGTGTAGCGTTCCCTCTACCTTAGGCGTTAGTGCTTAGGTCGTCATGTCGCCCTTTGGGTGTGCCCATTATGTCGGGGTGTTGCCCGTGTGTTGGTTGGCCGGGCAGAGGCGCCTGTGTACTTGGGCCTATCGTAGCGTCTGCTATGTGCGTGGTCATGAGCTGTGGGGTATCTTAAGGCGACTTGGGGGCTAGCGATGCCACTTCCTGTCTGTGTGGGGCTCCGTCTACTGGCCGTTCCTTTGTCTGTGCACAATCATTCGCTCAATGCGTGTTCTGATCCAGTTCAGGGTATGGGTCAGTCATGTCAGGCTTGGGTCTGAGGTGGGGATGGGGGGGGAGGGGAGGAGAGAGTGAAGAGAAGGAGGGGGGTATAGCTGAGAAAAAGGTGGAAGAGGAAGTGTAGAGATGGGGGGTGGATGAGGGCCATGGTTTGAGTACAGGTTTCAGGGGGTTGTTCTGTCTGCGGCAATGTACAGAAGCCAGGGGGTCCACGTCAGGTTGCATTTCTCTGTGCAGCCTTGGAGGGATGCCGTCATAGTTTCCATGGTGCGGATTTCTCCTACCCTATCCACCCATTGTTGAAAGGTGGGGGCAGCAGCCTTTTTCCATAGAGTGGGTATCAGGGACTTTGCTGCTGTCAGCAGGTGTTTCGTCAAGGATTTCTTGTATGTTTTTAAAGACATGCTCCTGTGGTGTAGCAACATGGGGAGGTGTTGGAGCGGGAGCTCCGGGTTCGATATTTCACTCATTTTGGTGTTAACCATCTCCCAGAAGGGAGTGATGGCCGTGCATGACCACCAGATATGAAGCATAGTGCCTCTCTCCTCTCCGCATCGCCAGCACGTCTCTTTGATGTCCGGGTTCATGCGGTGCAACACATCCGGGGTTCTGTACCAGGTCGTCAGCAGCTTGTAGCTCATCTCCTGGTATTTTGAGCTGATGGAGCTTTTATGAGTGAGCAGGAATATTTGATCCCATTCTTGGGCAGTCAGGGCAACCCCAGTCTCTCTCTCCCATCTGGCGATGAATTTCGGTGGCGGTCTGTTTTCTCTTTCCATAAGCCTTGCGTACAGCGTTGAGTTTTCCCGTTCCAGGTGGCGCCTGTCCGTGCAGAGTTTCTCAAAGGGCGTGAGATCTTGGTGGAATTGTCGTTTGGCTGCTGATGTGGAGTAGTAAGACTTGACCTGTATGTACCGGAACCGATCAAGGGTCGTTGGGGTGGTGTCTGGGAGCAGGTCTGTCAGGGATTTGATGGTGCCACTGTCGCACCATTGGCGTATGTAGATCCAGTCTGATCGAGTGAAGTTTTTCAGGTCCGCCGGTACCAGTCCTCCCTCTATGTCTGGGTTGCAGGTGAGGGGCGTTAGCGGGCTGGTGTGGGTGGTCAGCTGTTGTGGGTATCGCAGGGTGCACCAAGTCTTCAGGGTTGCATCGATCAGGGGGTTACCTGTCTTGAGGGCACTAAATGGAGTTCCCGTCCTCCATAGCTGCGAGGGGATTTTCCCCTCTGCCTGTGTTACCTCGGCTCTCACCCAGAGTTTTTCTGTCGGTTGAACGTGCCAGTCGGTGACCCTCAGCAGATGGGTTGCTCGATAGTATCCCAGAATCGAGGGGAGCCCTGCACCCCCTCGCTGTTTAGGTTGTTCCAGTTGGTGTTTACTGATCCTTGGAGCACCCCTCCTCCACACGAATCCCCGTGTTGCTGCTGAGATGGAACGGAAGAACCTCTGTGGCAGAGAGTTCGGGATCGTCTGGAAAAGATAGAGAAGGCGAGGTAGAATATTCATTTTTATCGCGTTTATGCATCCAAACCACGAGATGTAGAGGTCCGTCCATCATTGCATATCGGCCTGTAGGGAGGTCAGGATGGGGGCAAAGTTTGCCTGGTAAAGGTGTGCAAGCTCTTTAGTCAACCAGATACCGAGGTATTTCAGCTTAGTGTCACACCATTTGAATCCGAATTGGGAACGTAAGTGCATTTCCGCTTCGGTGGGGACTGAGATGTTGATGGCCTCCGACTTCTCCGTGTTAAGTTTCAGGTTCGAGATCTTCCCAAACTCACAGAAAAGACCCAAGAGGTTCGGTAAGGAGATCAGCGGTTGCTTCATAAAGAAGAGCATATCGTCGGCATACGCTGTGACCCGATACTCCACTCCCCCCATTGTATGCTCCACTATTCCCCCGTCCGCCCGGACCGCCCCCAGGAATGGTTCCAAGGAGAGGGCGAACAGCAGGGGGGACAGGGGGCATCCCTGTCGCGTGCTATTTCGTATGGGAAACGAGTCCGAGGGGGCACCATTAACTCAGATTTGGGCCGTTGGGGTCGTGTATAACTCTGCTATCCAGGTCCTGATATTGGGACCGAATTCCATGTGCTGCAGTGTGGCCTCAAGATAGGCCCAGTCCACTTGGTCAAAGGCCTTTTCCACGTCCGTGGAGAGGAGGACCAAGCCTCCTCCCCGTCCCTTGGCCGAGTGAATGATGTTAAGGGCTCGGATAGTGTTGTCTCGAGCTTCCCTGCCCGGCACAAAACCCACCTGGTCCGGGTGGACCAGCTCAGGTAGCACCCTGGCGAGGCGTAAGGCCATGACTTTTGCAAATAGCTTTAGGTCAGCATTTAGGAGGGAGATGGGGCTGTAGCTCGCACAGCAGGCTGGGTCCTTCCCTTCCTTCGGCAAGACTGTTACTACAGCTCGAAGCGAGTCTACCGGGAGCTGCCGGCCTTCTAGTATCGAGTTTAGGCCCGTCAATAGGTGTGGCAGCAGGATATCTTTAAAGGTGCGAAGGTAGCTTGCAGGGAGGCCGTCCGGTCCCGGAGTTAGCTTGAGTGCCGCATACAGCTCCTCGGGGGACACAGGTTGTTCCATGTCCGCGGCCCTCTCGGGAGTGAGTTTGCGGGTGACATGCCTGGCAAGGTAGTCCGTTAGTTTGCGTCTGTGTCGTGCCGGATCAAGCGCATTGGTCGTATCTGCCAAGTTGTAAAGGCCGGTGTAGTAGTCCCTGAACGCCTGTAGGATCTCCGCTGGGAGTCGTGTTTCTTTCCGTCCTTGGGTATTGATTTTGTGTATGTGGTTTTGCCTCCATTTCTGTTGCAGGGTCCGGGCCAGTAGTCTGCCACATTTGTTGAGCAGCTTCTGGGAAAGTATGTCTCTGAGTCGTCTCCTCGCGTCCGTCAATTGTAGATATACGTCTTCTCTCAGTTCTGTGTGGTTTCCAGGACCGATATCTGCTTGGTCAGTTCCAGGACTTGTCCGGTGTTCTCCCGTTTGCGTTGCGTACATAGGCTGATATAGTGCCCTCTTACTACGCACTTATGTGCCTCCCATGTAATCAGCGGAGATACCTCGGGGCAGGCGTTAGATTCAAAATATTGGGTGAGCACTTGTAAGGTCAGAGCCGTGCATTCCGCGTCAGATAGTACGGCCTCATTTAGCCTCCACTGGCGTTCCTTCGGCTTAAAGAGGGGTGATTTGAGTTGAATGGTTATGGGGCATGGTCGGGGTCTCTGTGAATCCCTACATCTGCGGACATGAGCAAGGGGAGGTATTCCTGTGCCACAAAGATGTAGTCTATCCTGCTGTATTGGTTGTGTGGGGCGGAATAGCAGGTGAAGTCCCTGCCATCGGGATGTGCTGCCCTCCAGCAATCGACCAGACCAAGTCTAGTTAGTGTTTGTTTGGCCTTGCTCATACAGTGGTCTGGTATGGCGCTGGAGCCCCAGGATGTGTCCACCCGTGGGTCCAGTGGCAGGTTTATGTCCCCCGACAGTATCAGGAGGCCCTCCCTGAACTTTTCCAGATGGGATAGCGTCCGGGCCAGAAATGAGTGTTGGCCGCGATTGGGGCAGTATACATTGGCCAGGGTATATGGGCGGTCCGCTATGGTTCCTTTCACGAAAAGGAACCTTCCCAGCGGGTCTGCCCGGGTGGCAGTGCATTGATACGGTACCGTCCCCGCAAAGAGGATGGCAACTCCTGAACGCTTGGAGTCTCTGTGGTTTGCAAAGAATCCCTGAGGGAATCGTCTGTCCCCCAGAGTGGGGGCACCCCCGTCTTTGAATTGTGTCTCCTGCAGGAATGCCGCAGACACCCTGAGGGACCACAACGTCCTCAGGAGTTGTCTGCGTTTTTCGGGGATGTTGAGGCCTCTGGTGTTATTGGTCCAGAGCTTGAGTGAAGCTGGCTGGAATCCCTGTGACATTGCTGCGGTCCGTGTGTGGGGGGGGGGGAGGATGGGGAAGGAGAAAAAAAAAAGGGGGGGGGGGAGGGACGTGTAGGAAGAGAGATGGAAGGGGGGTAGCTAGAAACAGATAAGAAGAGTAGGCAGGTGGGGGGGCAAAGACAGGGGGAGGATGGTTTGTGTCAGTCAGTTAGAGTCGGTCAACTGGTGTAAGGATGGGGCGGGAGGGAAGGATACGTCGGGTGTAAGTAGACAACTATGACCCTAGATCGGACGAGCGCACCAGGGTATGTGTAACCCGTCCGAAGTCGGCGGGGGACCCTGGGCCCGATCAAATGTACAATTTGGGTCTGCTGCGCGGGATCGTAGTGACCTGGTGGAGTGAAAGGGTGTTAGAGGTCGTGAGGCTACTGCTTGTGTCCGGCTCAACTAAGCTGCTCAGTGCTCCTGAGCCTGGTGGGGGAGCCATGTAACAGGTTGTCCCATTCGTGGACGGCATGCATATAGTACAGTATAGGTAGTTATATGATCAACATTCAACTATAACAATTTTGCATGTTATGAATTAACAGAGATTGCAATTAAACCAGTGAATAACATAGCAATTTTAAACAGATCAGCTACGTTCCGAGGGCCAGTGGGGGGGTCTCCCGTTTGTCATGGATCCCTCTGCAGGTGTCGCCCAATCTCCGGTCCCTATTCCTCCCTCCCGGATTTTCGGGTTAGCCAACCTTACTATTGCAGGGGGGACTGTCAGGGGTGTTGTGCTTCGAGCAACGCTAGCTGTCAGGGGTGGAGGGGGTCCCGTTCTCGCGCCTGTAATACCCGCATTGATCTCTCTGGTCTCTCCCATGCGGCCACCTCATGTCCCCTCTGTCTATGTGGAGCGTACCTTACTATAGACCGTCTGGTGTCTGCCTACCTCTTCTAGTGTGGTCCCCTGAGGCATTGACAGAAGTGGGGTTGAAGGTTATCTCAGGTCCTGTAGGGAAGTCCATATGGTATGGGCTGTGGTGTCTGGGGGTGTGGGTTCCGCCATCATATGCTGCATGGGGCCCCTCTGTTGGTCCCCTTCCCTTGTAGTCCCAGTCTCCTTACCCGGCTGGTGTCTGCCCCCTTCCTCCGCCCGGATCCCCCCCTCCTTCCCCTCCGCTTGTTTTAATACCTCTGGGCCCTAGGATGTGTGGCCAGGGTTCACCAGGGTTTGACCAAGCTTGAGAACCCCTGGGTATAGCAGGGTAGGGGCAAATAAGAGTCCAGTTCGCCGGTGGCATCAGTGGCCCATGTCTCTGGGCCGTTGGAGTTCCCTGGGAGATACGTCCCCTGCCACCAGCCAGGGCGGTAATAGATAAGAGCCATGCCTGGGTCCCCCGCCCAAACAAACCTCGCCCTCCCGCTGTAGCTTCCTGCCCATATGGGTGTGACGGGCTGGCATTATGAGTCATGGGTTTAGGGTCTGTAGTGGCAGAGCATCGGTGAAGGCTAGGGCCCGTTATAGGTGGGCCTGGGTTGAAGGAGCGCTACCTCATACAGCAGCCATGTTGGGGTCCTCAGGGGGAGTGTGGGCTAAGAGTGCAGGTGTGTTAGCAATGCAATGTACATACCCCCACCGGTGGCTCCGTTGCTGAGTCCAGGGCATCGGTGTCAGGCAGGGTAGGGTGTCAGAGTCCGGAGGGCTGACCCTCTGCAAGTTGATCCTCGGGGTGGGCTAATCTGGGTGCGGCGGGGTATTATTCTTCCGGGGCGTCCAGTCCCCCTCTCCTTGGGGGCCTACCCCCTCTGTTACCGCGGTCTGCGGGTTGTTGTGGCGGTCCCATCAGGATCTAGTTGGATATTGCCACTGCCGGCAGGTCTAGGGCTCACAGGAACCCAGGTACATCGTTCGCCCATCGTAGCATGCGCCAGACGTTGTCTTTACGTGCCTGCAAGCTGAACGGGTAGCTCCATTGTATGGGATCCGTCTGTCTTGAAGCAAGCGGGTGAGCGGTCTCAGTGCACGACGAGTTTCCAGCGTCAGGGGTGAGAGGTTGTGAAATAGAGACACCTGTGCATCCATGAAAGTAATGGCCTGCGGCCTGGCTGCTCGTATGATGGCCTCTTTCAGGTGAAAGGATAGCAGGCAGCATACAATGTCCCTAGGCAGACCATCATTCCTCGGGTGTCGGAGGGCTCTATGGGCCCTTTCAATGTTGTATGTGTCAGGTGCATTCTCCCCCAGTATTTGTGTGAAGAGTCGGGCCTGTCGCCTTGTTTTCCCCATTTCTGGCTGCAGGAGGGCTATTGATTTGGGGCTTTGTGAGCCGGGGTTGCAGAGCCTCGTGTGTGTGCGGCTTACTCCATGTCTGGTCGGCCACGCCCCCCCACATAAGGTTAAACTATAGAACAAAAATGTGAAAAAAGCAGATTTGAAGATTGTTTTGCAGATATTTCAAGTGTGATTCCACATCTTAATATAGAAAGGTCTTCGTAAAAAGGATGTACTATCTTGTGTCATCTTTAACGTTTCATCAAGTTACAGTTGTGATTTACTTCACATTTATTCATTTAAATCGGCAATGCCAATTTAGAGCATTCATAGATTCTGTTTTGCTCTGACAACATTTAGGTGAATGGAGAACATCAAGTACGGAGGGTGAACATCAGTTAAGTATATCTCATGTCTCAAGTTGGACTTTGAGGGATCCTTCTTGGGCATAAAAACTTGAGAAATCATGTCTCCACAACTATTCCAAAGTTCCCAGCTTAAACACAGCGGTTTTTAAATCAAAGCATGTGCTATAATCCAAAAGGATCAATGACCGGTGACCAACTTTGGACTGCAATTTTGACTTTCACACTGCTATTGCCTGAGGTCCCATGCTGTCTCATAGGATTATAGATTTAGTCATGCCTAACAACATTCCAAAAGCAGTTTGGTTCAACCTACCAGATCAGTTTTTGAAATTCATGGAATGCAAACCTTAAAGGGACTCTATAGGCACAAGAACAACTTTAGCTAAATGAAGCAGATTTGGTGTGTAGACCATGCCCCTGCAGTCTCACTGTTCAATTCTATTTCATTTAGGAGTTAAATCACTTTTGTTTCTGTTTTCTGCGGCCCTAGCCACACCTCACTGGGCTCTAACTGACACAGCTTGCATGAAAAAAATGGTTTCAATTTCAGATGTTAGCTTGCTTTGGAAGTTTATATATCCTGAACTTTAATCTCACGCAGGTGCATCTCATCAGCATTATGTTGGTTCTGGTCTGGAAGTTAAAGTCTCTCTGAGAGCATATAGCCAGGTACCAAACAGATTGTTGGGAGGCCAAACACAATACAACCCCCTACAGAGCAAATACAAAAAAAAATATTGAGAGGTCCTTCTTGGGCATAGCATCTTGACAAAGCTTCTTTTCAAAAGTATCCCAGAGTTCCCAACTTGACATGCAAATCAACATGTACAGGCGTTGTGTTTCAGACAGTTCTGCACATACAATGGATGCTGTTTTAACCAATGCAGACATTCATGCTGAATTTCACTCACTAATATTTCGTAGGATTCTTCTGTGGAAAACCAACCAGTGTGGAACAAAAATACCTACGCTGCATAAATGGATATCCTTCTTCAAATTATATTTTGTTCCCCTTCTCTCTGCCAGGACCCTAAACTGATATCAATGTATGACATATTCGCCTTTTTAAAAAAATCTACCTGTCTGTAAGGCTGAGGAAGGTTATTTATGGAGACAGTGACACAGCAAAGGAGAAAGTGGATGGCTATAATGACGCAATGAACGAGGAATGGGACAGCTATAGTGACACAGAGTTGTCGGCAGAAAGGATATGGAACCACAGGGAGGTCCAGGGAGGTCCTCAGGACTTCCAGAATCAATGTTATCCCACAACAGGCCAGGGCCATTATAGTCCTCACACTCTGGCACATCATCCTCGTCCATTCATGGTATATTGCCGGAGCGCATACCACCGTAAAACCCGGTGAGCCTAGTCCAGAAACAGTTACTTTCAGCTATTCCTTTAATATGGCTTCTCTGGCCTTAAATGTTAAATTAGTTTTGAATACTCACTTTAGGAAATAACTGTGTATTTATTTGGTGCCCTGACTAATGCTCTCGGATCTTAATTTGACTCTGTAGACAATTTCATTAAAGACATCGCAAAGCCTCAGCCTAAATATGTAATCCTTCTTCGGAATAGGCATCCTCTTGAGTCTGATGTTAGACCAAGACCACCTACCTTAAAACTTACTCATGCAGTCATTTATTGCATGTAGGCTGCTGATACCATCCAAGCAAACTTTCATATGGCCCAGCTGTGCCGTGTAAATGTACTTATGGTGCATTTCAGAACAATGCATATTTTTCTCTATTATTGATTGAGCTTATACATTTTATTTCCTGTAAATCCGTCGGAGCCCTGGAGCAGACTTGGTAGAATGCCACCAAAACTTGTACTTGTTCTGTATTTCATCCTGTATTCTATTATCTTCCCATGCAAAGAAAAAAAAATTCAAAGTAACGCACAAAGAAATGTAATTGCTGTAATTAGACCAGTTCTTTTGCCAGTTTTGAACGAGAATGCATGAATTTCACTAAGCCCGTTTGGTCGTTGAAGTAGAATGGGCTAGAACATGATTGCGTCTTCTGCTGATACATTCTTGGCATTTCAGGCCTGGCAAATCAATTCCTCTGGCACAGTTCATAAAATTGACACCTCACCTTTATTGCCGCAGACATAATTTACAAGTAGCCATACAGAGACATAAACAGCTGTGAACTGGGAAAAACAATGTGATCCCAGACAGCACAGACATTAACTTTTTGTGATCCTGTCTAAGCCTTGTTTTATTTCCTTGCACTGTGCTGGGGTTTTATAAAGTGCCAATGTTCATTTTAAAGGCATCAACCACACTAATAAAACACGTCGCGCATTGACCTGTATGGATGACGCACCCCTGACTTAATACTGACTCTCTCCTCCTGCGCTTGGAGACGACTGTAGCAGAGGTCAATAACGCAACAGCATGCTGATCCCCTGAACACTTCATTCAGGGTTTAAGCACCCTGTAGGATGACTGGGTGGCAGATCCATAGCCCTAAATTAGTCATCTAACCTTGCATTTAATATTACCAAGTTTATCATGTTTTCGTGGACATAGTTCACTTTTTACGCTGTAGGGTGGGGTGGCACCTGAATAACGCAGCCCTAAGGAATGTAACATGTATATGCTGTAGGAGGAAAATTTGTAAATAATCATAGTGACGCCTTTGTGATAATTTGTTCTACCGTTCCATCTATCTATCTATCTATCTATCTATCTCTCTATCTATCTATCTATTTCTCTCTCTCTCTCTCTGTCTGTCTGTCTGTCTGTCTGTTTGTCTGTCTGTCTGACTATCCATCCATCCAATCTAGCTGCAATGTATGTCCTAGTGTCATAAGTTTTTAATTGAGATTTCAGCTTCCTACTCTATTTAGATAGTCAGCTCTCCGGTGGCAAATAGTACTAGTAGGATTGTAGATTTCCTTTCTACAAAGGTCCTATTGCATATGGAGGTGCTTCACTCTTCTCAAAAGGCTTTACAAAACAAACCTGGTGACTGTTAACTCTAGTAATGGTGAAGGAAACAATTGGATTAAAAGGCCAATTCCCAACACTATCCTAACAACACTTATTTTTTTTACAGTACTTAAGAGTATTCAAATCTTATCACATGACAGGAGGCTTCATATTTTGCATTAACTTTCTTTACTAACTAAAGAGCTAAAGCTAAAGAGAGCAAAACCAACCCCAAAGCATTTTTTAAGTACATAAATTCCAAAAAACCCAAAAATGAAAGTATAGGTACACTTAAAACTGAAACGGGGGTGTTAGTTAATGAAGACCAAGAAAAGGCAGGAATTCTAAATAACTATTTCTCCTCCGTATATATTAAAGAAGAACCCATGGCAATAGATGTGCAAATGATTGCTACTAAAAACTTGCAGAATAATTGTAATTGGTTAACTCAAGACAATGTGCTGCAGCAACTAAAGAAAGTTAATATAAACAAAGCTCCAGGGCCTGACGGTATCCATCCACGTGTACTTAAGGAACTAAGTGTAGAAATAAGTGAACCTCTGTTTTTAATCTTTCAAGATTCTTTTCTTTCAGGAAGTGTTCCGGAGGATTGGAGGAAGGCAGATGTGGTTCCTATATTCAAAAAGGGTTCAAAATCCTTGCCTGGAAATTATAGACCTGTGAGCTTAACTTCTGTGGCTGGTAAAATATTTGAAAGGTTATTAAGGGATAATATTCAAGAATTCCTTGAGAAGAATATGGTTATCAGCAAAAATCAGCACGGTTTTATGAAGCACAGGTCATGTCAAACTAACTTGATTGCATTCTACGAAGAAGTAAGTAGAAGTATAGATCAGGGTGTTGCAGTGGATGTGATCTATTTGGATTTTGCCAAGGCATTTGATACAGTTCCACACAAAAGATTAGTGTTCAAACTCAAGGAAATCGGTCTCGATGAAAATGCTTGTTCTTGGGTAGAACATTGGCTTAAAAACAGAATACAAAGAGTTGTCGTTAATGGTAAATTTTCAAGCTGGACAGAGGTGGCAAGTGGTGTCCCTCAGGGGTCTGTTCTGGGACCCCTTCTATTTAATATTTTTATAAATGATCTTGAAGACAGCATTGAAAGTCATGTTTCAGTGTTTGCAGATGACACAAAACTTTGTAAAATAATACAATGTGAGCAAGATATTACTTTGCTGCAGAAGGATTTAGATAGACTGGAGGACTGGGCACTCAAATGGCAGATGAAATTTAATGTTGAAAAATGCAAAGTTATGCACTTTGGCGTAAAGAATACACAAGCAACGTATACCCTTAATGGAAGTGAATTAGGGATAACAACACACGAAAAGGACTTGGGAATTGTTATAGACAACAAACTATGCAACAATGTGCAATGTCAATCAGCAGTGGCCAAGGCCAGTAAGGTATTGTCATGCATGAAAAAGGGCATTCATTCTCGGGATGAGAATATCATTTTGCCTCTCTATAAATCACTGGTAAGACCACATATTGAATATGCTGTGCAATTTTGGGCACCTGTTCTAAAGAAGGATATCATGGCACTAGAAAAAGTGCAGAGGCGGGCTACAAAATTAATAAAAGGAATGGAACATATCAGCTATGAAGAAAGGTTAACAAATTTAAACCTATTTAGTTTAGAAAAACGTCGCCTGAGAGGGGATATGATAACATTATACAAATATATTCGGGGCCAATACAAACCATTGTGTGGAAATCTATTCACAAACCGGACTTTACATAGGACACGAGGCCATGCGTATAGACTGGAAGAAAGAAGATTTCGTCTAAGGCAAAGGAAAGGTTTTTTTACTGTAAGAACAATCAGGATGTGGAATTCTCTGCCTGAAGAAGTGGTTTTATCAGAGTCCATACAGATGTTCAAACAGCTACTAGATGCATACTTGCAAAGACAGAATATTCAAGGATATAATCTTTCAATGTAAGGTAATAACTGCTTGATTCAAGGATAAATCTGACTGCCATTCTGGGGTCGAGAAGGAATTTTTTGTCCTAGCTTGTTGCAAAATTGTGCTTCAAACTGGGTTTTTTTTTTTGTTTTTTTTGCCTTTTGCCTTTTGGATCAACAGCAAAAAACAGGTGTGAGGAAGGCTGAACTTGATGGACGCAAGTCTCTTTTCAGCTATGTAACTATGTAACTCCATAGCAGCAAAGAAAAAAACAGGTTAAATATGGAACCAATCAGAACACAGTCAGAGTGTATATAAAGGAAAGCATATCCAAGGCACTTCCTCTTTCCTTGCTGCTCCATCACAAATCAGGTCAGAGTACTTGTTTACTGTTTCTGTTTTAATCTGAAACCTATTTTATGTGACTACTGTATTTCCTGTACTGTATTTTCTGGTAGTGGTGATGTGGTGCTATCTCTTTATCTACACCTCTTTTGTGGGGCTGTATATTTCTTTTCTTATTAGGATTCTGTCCCCTCTCTCCCCAGGCCGTGAACCCTGTGGCTACATTCGCCACTTTCCCCAGTTTTCCTGCGTCATTCGCATTGATTTCAGTGCGTTCGGGCAGGGAATACTGTTGCTTCATGCATAAAGAACTAACGGGACGTTCGTGCGTTTTTTTCGTTCAGGCCTATTCCAGTGCATAGGCGTTCAGTGGTTTGCGAACGAATTAGCCATTCACGGATTTCCGTTCGCGGCTTTCCTGTTCGCATACAGGCAACTTTCAGCGTTCGGTAGCTTTTATGTGAACGGATCGCTCGCGGATTTCTCTGTTCGCGTCTAATAGCATTCCCTTAGAAATTCGTACAGTTTCCCGCGAACACATTTTCGCTTTCAAGCACCATATTGCTTAATCTGCCACACGCCATTAGGCTGTGTGTAAGTTTAAGGCCCACCCATTGCCTCTCCTATTCAGGATGAAGAAAGAGATGTGTCTCACTCCCTCTCCATCGTGGATGTGTGGCAGGCAGAGGTCTCCGATGAAGGTAATTGGGGCTCCAACGCCTACATCAGGGAGACCTTTCTGGGTGAGCCCCAGAGTAAGGAGGGTGCAGGGACGACGGAGGCGCCCGCTGCACAGGAACAAGAGGTTTTCCTGGATGTCTTGACCCCAGGAACATAAGGCATCCCCGCTGCAGGGAGTGGACTCCACTAGAACACCTCCTTAAGTTCATGCATTTTTGGATATGGAAGCCCCTGGACAAAGACATCTGTAAGCGAATGCCAAATGCCCCAGGCCATCGCTACCTGATAAAGTGGCTTTTATGCCTGAATTTGACCAGGTCATGCTGGCATTTATGTCACGAGGAGGTCGTGACCCTCACAAAGGGGTCTAAAGGGGCTTCAGGGGAGCACAAGATGAGCTCCTGGACGCTATGGGGCCACTGGCCCGTGTAATGTACCTGGCGGACGACGCATACGCCAGGCAGACTCTTTCACTGTGAATATGGTGCATGAAGGGGCGCAGGACATTAGAGAATGGACCCAAAGAGGGTTTTGTTTTATGGGCAATACCAATGCGGCCCTCTCAACTGAGAGGCGCCATGAAGCACTCTTCTGCATTGATCCCAAACTTGCTGATTTTGGGGCGAAAGAACTAGGCCCGCTTCCTCAGACGGAACCCCACATACAACCAACTGGTTCCGCGGACAGACGAGGTTCATCAGGAACTCGAATGGAGGCTCAATTGCATGCATGCCGGGAATGGTCGAGCCTTCTTTGGCAGCCAACCGGACTTCATACTGGAGTCAGATGCCAGCCGGTGGGGATGGGGAGCCAACGATGGGGGCGCATCCATGGGAGCAGTATGGACAACCCAGGAACTTGCGATGCACATCAACTGCCTGGAGTTATTGTCCGGATCCTTTGCCATCCGCAGTCTTGCGAAGGGGCAATCGAACTGCTGTATTCTCCTTTTGATGGACAACGTCTCTGCCGTATGTTGCATCAACCACCTGGGAGGTACTCGCTCGGAGACACTGATGGAGTTAACAAAGAAAATCTTTGACTATTGCCTCTCTTGCAACATCAAGATCAGGGCAGAACATGTACCGGGGGAGTCGAACCTTACAGCGGACTGTAATTCCTGGCACTGGAGAGATGCATGCGACTGGCAATTAAACCCTCGGGTATTTGCAATCCTGAACTCCTTCCTGTTTACCTCTCGCAACAACCATCAACTACCAGAGTTTTAAAGCGGGTCCCGGACCCGGACTGCACGGCGGTAGACATCTTTACCAAAAACTGGCCAAGACACAGGGCTTGTGCTTTTCCCCCATTTCCAATGATTGCAAGAGTACTCCACCAAATACAGAGACAAGAAGTGATGAAGTGACACTATTATGGCAGAGCCAACCCTTGTTGCCAGATCTCCTTGACATGTCTTGTGAGGATCCAATTCTCCTTCCAGACGACCCGACGCTACTCTGGGACCCAGTGGGGAACCCACATGCTATGCTCCTGGACGGATGCCTATCCTTAGTGGCCTGGACTCTTTCAGGGGTGCACGGAATACCAATGACTTATCATCAGCAACTAGAGAACTGCTGTGGGACTCTTGGGCCCCAGGAACAAGGAAAGTTACCTATCTGCCTGGTGATCTTGGACCCATTGGTGTGTGGGATGGGACCTTGATCCCTTTACGGCACCTATTTCCGCAATAATGAATTTCCTCTTGTGACGTGTGTGACGGAATGCCTTTGTCACCGGATTTTTATGTGACAAGCTGCCCTTTTCCCCTGGCTGTTGGAGGAGCCTGATTGCCAGCCTCCTGCCTCATGACTATGGCCCTGGGTTGTATTGCCCTTTACAAACATTATTTGGGCTAATGGATTTTTATTATGCTGCTGCTGGCCCTTTAAGAACCATCTGGGGACATACTGTGACTTTTGGGAACAATGCCCCTTTAAGACTATGGCCCCTGGAAGATATTGCCTGTTAAAGACTCTTTTAGCAGATTGCATTTTAAAATGCCCCTTTAAATGGTATTGGAGTTCTGCAGCTCTGCAGCTCTGCAGTTCTATTGCAGTTCTGCAGCTTTAAATTGGCACTTCGGATGCAGCCGAAGTGCCGAAGTAGTCGAAGTGGCCGCCATTCGACAAACCAACACGTAGCGGCGGCCATCTTTGTTCATTCGAACGAGGTCAGCGGTATGTGTAGTCAAATCCATGGAACTGAAATCGGCTACACATTTCAACGAATACCGCTGACCCTTACCTTCTCCTACACTGAATTTTCAGCTGCAGAGACTAAGTCCCGTTCGGCAGTTCGAACGCACGTTCGAATGGGACATGGTCATTTTTCTGCATAAAATTGACCAGCCGCACAGCCCAAATCTATGGAACTGTTTTGGGAAGGAAAATGTGCTGGCGGTCGGTCATAAAGGACTTCCACCTAACTTTTTATGTACTGGAGGGATTTATATGATTTTTGGTTATGTTTATATTTAACGTATGCTGATTCTGCATATGTATGTTTTATGTGAATATGATGCATATTTTTAAAGTCACAGTGTATGTATAAAAAGTGTATTTTTCCTGCCTGTGATAAATTACATTAACCCATTGTGTTCAGTAATTATATCACAGGCAGAGGGGGGAATTGTATGTTTGTGCTGGGTGTTTTTTACGGTTTTCCTGTAAATGATTGGTTGTACTGTGTCCCACCCTGTGGGATGTCCCCTTGCATGGGGACTTGCATAAAAGCCAGTGTGTGGTCATTAAAAGATCAGATCATCACCTAAAGAGGTACAGAAACTAACCTTCCACATTCTTTTAACAGCCCAGAGGGCAATAGCTAGGCTTTGGAAATCTCAGAGTCCGCCACAAGTGGCAGAGGTCTGCAAAGACATTGATACACAACACCTGTATGAAACCTGCTATAGAGGGATCCTCCCCTTGACAGACACAGCAGCTGAAGCTTGGAGGCTCTGGAAAGCGAGAAGTACGGGAGACCCCCCATGACCAAGCCACTAGACTTGCTAAGCTCCCAGGGTTAATCACCAGATAACGATAGACAAATGGGTACCAAAACAACACGTTAGAGACAACAGATGGAATAGGTAGACTTATGAATATAGGAAAATGTATGTAGGTATATGGCACAACTAGAGATCTCAATATCTGTGAATGTGGAACTTGATGTACAAAGCTTGGTGTGGACCCCCCTCCTCCCCTCCCTATCTTCTTTCTGTACACCCCCCCCCCCCCCGCTCCCCGTTTCATGTTTGTATGTTCAGAGCATTGACAAGACGAAAATCAATATACTTTTTTAAATGGAAAACGTATGCTAGAACAATGCGATGTACAGATGTGATGTACACTGGCTTATCTGCAATTTTCCCTATCCCCTTTTCCTTTCTGTACCCCTAATAAAATAAAAAATTGTCAAATTGGAAAAAAAAAAAAAAGATCAGATCATCTTGGACCTTCATGAAGTTTTGGCTCATGTTTGGGGGATTGGAGAACTACACTCTGGGGATTGCTATAATCACTATACTCCCCAGGGTATAATCACTAAGCTCTGCTAAGAGCTTGTTCCTGTTCCTGCTCTCTGGAATTCGGAGAGGTCCACCTACTGGAAGCTGGACCCTGGTCTTGGGTCCAGAGTGGGTAGAGACGGCGAGACCTCAACCAAGCTGTGGCTTTTTGTGGGGTCTGCAGTGGTTATGGTGTCAGGCAGAGTGCTCGCAGTCCTCGGAAAGCACTAGGAGCATCGGTCAGCGGAAGGTACCCGGTCGGGGTGCCATCGGTTCCGTTACACCTCTCTTCACTGATTGAGGTAGGTAACTCATACCGCACCATCAACGTCGTCAGGTTCACTATACCTGTTCAAGGGAAGGCTGTTGGTATCAAACTCAGGCGTCCTTCAGCTCCAAAATATCAACATCTGTGGGATGTGCTTCGGTTCTTGAGAGAATGGCCATCTAACGAACTTCTATCCTTATGACAATTGACAGCAAAATTTACCTTTCTTCTGTGCCTCGTTTCGTTCCGACAAGTCTTGGATATAAGTGCTTTTGACGAGGATGCTTTTTCTGTCACTCCGGAGGGAGTCACATTTCGTATTTCACGACGAACTAAATCTGATTTGTCGTTGGTCTTCTACCCGTTCTTTGTTTCGGATCCTCAACTTTGCGTGCTAATGGCATTACGGGTGTATGTGAAGGCGACTGCGACGTTGCGAGCAACATCATCCCAAGAATTGTTGGTTTCATATGTCAGTCCTCATGGTGCGGTTTCAGTTGTCACTCTGTTCAGATGGATTAAATGGCTCCTTACGATTGCCGGGATAGACCCGTGTTTCGGTGCACACTCCATTCGAGGAGCAGCGGCATCGTCGGCTTTTCTGTCTGCTGCGTCACTTTCGGATATCTTACAAGCAGCTGACTGGTCACGCGAATCCACGTTTCGGACATTTTATTTCCGTCCGTCATCTAATGCCGTGTTTTCTCTTCTTACTAAGCGTTAAAATTGCAAAATATGAAGCCTCCTCTCATGTGGTAACATTTTAGATTATATTAGCATAAAGTACTAATAATCTTAATTTTAATAATGACAGGAGGTGAGTATTTCTCCCCCTCCCCCTTTGTTGTTCTTCCCAACCCTGGTATAAAGTAAGTTATAGGGTCACAGGACACTTGGGGTTTGTAGTACTATATATGTTTAAATTACGTGTATTGGATTAATTATCGTGGCATTTTCATTCTCGCATGTTTAAATAATTCTAGTTATATTAACATCTGATAACATAAGCTCACTGTTAAATATTCATACTGTCGGTTTGGTATCACTGAAACTAGTCTCTTTTCTTTCAGCTTAACCTGTCATAATGTTCTATGGGAGAAACTTGCTTCCCTTATCGTTTTCAAGGATGAAGTTGGATTTTCGTACAAAGTTTTGTTATGGACTTGTGATGTTGCATTTTTCAAGAGGAAGTGTTTGAATATGCTTTCCCTTATATACACTCTGACTGTGTTCTGATTGGTTCTTTATTTCACCTGTTTTTTCTTTGCTGCTATGGAGTAAGCAAAGAAAGTTAATCCAAAATACTCGCCTCCTGTCATTATTAAAATTAAGATTATTAGTACACTACGCTAGTATAATCTTCAATTCTCAGTCCGTACTCTGTTGTTTTACTGTCTTCAGATATGATGTAGGTGGATTGCAAAGGTGAATAACTCTACATTTTTTTCTGAACAAACTTAAGCCCTGACTCTTCTTTGTAGGACAACTAAGACTCCTATTTTTTGTGTCAGTTTGTCCATCTCTCCTGTTAAGGTTGTTTGGAAAATAATTGAGGCCATGTGCAATTTCTGAGGTATATTTGGGTCGTTATTTAAGAAAAAGCTTGAAGGAATCCCTAACTAGCTTAAATCCCTGTGGAATGTCTCCAGAACAGGTTTCTAGAGCAACACACTAGTTACGTTTGCTATAGGCTTAAACTGCAACATGGATTCCCAACTCTGCCACCAAGAAAGTTACACCACGTATGATATTAGCCAGCACATAGACTTAGAATTTTGATGAGTACAGTATAGATCTAGTAATGGTTCAGTAAAACAATCAACAATAAGCCTCTTGGTCGATGACGTATTTAATATTTTCACTGGATATGTTACATGCAACTTGGCAGCATATCTTTAAAAGAGATATGTTATTAAAAGACTGGCTCTTATTAAGGTGAGAAATTCAATATGGAAAAAAGTGAAAACTGATATTCTGATTCTAAGTAACAATATGTAATATTATGTATGAATAAGACATTTTCTTCAAGAAAGATATAAATGTTACCTGTTGGATATTGTTTGTTAGAGTCATGAACACAGATTGGTTTGTTGATATTTGATAAAGCGTGCGTGTTAGATTACTGTTAGCAGGGATTTAGAATTTTCTTGGTTAGTATAATGAAACCTAAAATTTGAAGTCGGATATCGTATTCTGCGCTGATATCAAATCTAAGAAACAAAAAACAAGTCCTATCAACCAGGACCTGATGGGATTGAAGGTAAAGAAAATTAAAGTCAACCTGTCAGGAAATTTTTTTACTTACCTGAAAATCGCTCCCATATACAAAGAAACTAGGGTTATCTAGTACTTTTTCATTTTTGGACCATTTGTTTTCCTTTGGTTTCTTGGACATATTTGCACACTAATGTTCATGATACTATTAGGTACATACACATTGTCACGTATTTTTTATACAAAATAACACCCAATTTACTAAAGTGGAAAGGCACACCATATGTGAAAAGACCTTTTACAAGGTAATTTACCGATATTTCAATCTTCAAAAGACTGTAGGTAGAATATATAACATAACTCCTCCCAGTCCTCACAAAGTATACAAAAAAAATCTACTGTAAAAGGAAATAAAAAACTCACTAGGATTCACTGTCATCTCTAAAACAGTTGTTATTCCTACAATCAATATACGTGTGTGAGTGCAACTTTGAAATGACCACTAATAATTGTGTTTACTGTACTACTCTATGAGTTTTTTGTTTCCTTTTACTGTAGATTGTTTTTGTTTGTACATTATCACTTATTCTATTTATAAATTCTTTATTTATAAAGATTTTGATTTTTAGGGGGTAAGGGTACAGAAGAGAAACAGGAAGTAGACAGTTACGATTTAGTTCATACAGCATTTGCATTTGCTTTTCCTTTCGTACCATTTTTCAATACATTTGGTTATATCATTTTTTTCTAGGTGTTTGCGTTATTTGTTTATTTACCAAGTGCTTTCTTTTTATTCTGCAGGGTAGTTCAGTAGTCTACTAGTTGGGGTGGGATACAGAAAGAAAAGGGGAAGGGGAAGGATGCCCTGTTGAATTGCCCTTTTGTGGTTATTCTGGTGTAGTATCCTCTTACTAGGCTTTGGGTCAGGTTTGTCGTGTCCTTTCGGTTGTGTGAATATGCGGGTTGGTGGTTTGGGTTGTTGGGTTGCAGCACTTCTCTTTGGCGTCTGTGGGTGTGGGGGGTGGGTGGGTTGAGGGCGTGTGCATGATGTTTGTTTGTCCCTTCGTCGCTTGTGAGCTTGTGTAGCATTTTGATTGGTGTGTGTGTAGTCATCTGTGGTGTTGTTTAGTCGTGTGTGTGGGTGTTAGCTTGTATTGGAGTTTCGATCTGGAGTGTGTTGTTATTTCTGTGTGTGTCCTGTGGGATAGGCTGTGTTGCCCGATCCCTTTCGGTTAGTGGGTGGCTGTTGTCTGTGTTCATTGTGTGATCTTTTCCATGAGTTCATCTTCTCATCCTTTTGTTATCGTAGTCCTGAAGTGAGTTTACCCCTTGTTATTTTCTGAGTTTTTTCGGGTGTCGGTTGTGATTAGTTAATCTCCCTCTGTGGGGGTGATTTGTGTGCTGTATGATTGGTGGGTTAGGTTGTTCTTTGAGGGGTGTGTTATGAGGTGGCCCTTGTTGTGCGGTAGGTTTGTATGTTGCGCCCTCGTGTGAGGTTTGTCCCCCTTTGTTATTTAAGGTAGGTTCGGAAATTCGTAGAACCAAGGGTCCCAAATCTTACTGAAGTCTTTAGTTGTGTCGTGAATTAGGGCGGACATTTTGTCCATTTTAATTGTGTCTTTGATTTTCCACTTGATTGTGTCTATTGCTGGCATGTCCGGGCTTCCCCATTTTTCTGCAATTGCTCTTCTTGTGGCTAGAGCAATTTTGGCAATAAGTTTGTTTTAGGCCCTTGGAGTGCCTGCCCGGGGTTTGGACAAGAGCCATATCCATGGGTCAAGTGGTTTGTTTGTATGTAAGACCTGTGATACCATAGATGCTATTTGGTGCCATAGCTGCGCTGTGTGGGGACACTCCCACCACATGTGGAGGTACATTCCCTTCTGTCCGCAGCCCTTCCAGCATGAGTCGTTGTCTGACCTGCCCATTTGTTTGAGTTTTAGAGGGGTGAGGTACCACCTCATGAGCGTCTCGTAAGCTTGTTCTTTATGGTTAACGCATATTGAGATGGTGGCTGTGGCTTCCCATATATCGGCCCAGTCTGATGGGTCCTCCACAGGACCTATGTCCCTCTCCCAAGCCGACACGTATGTGAGTGCTCCGTCTTTAACGTGTTGTATTATGTGTGAGTATATCTCTGAAATTTGGCCTTTGCGTGCTGGTGTTTGTAGGCATTGTTTTTCAAAAAGCGTCTTCGCTCTGGTCCCCCCCTGTGACATTGTCGGTGTTTCCAGAAAGCTTTTTATTTGTAAGTGGCGGAACATGTCAAAGGTGCGAAAAGGGGTGGTTTGTGGGAGTTCTGTGAATGGGATCGGTTGGCCATCTTTGTAGAAGTGGTATAGCCTAGTGAGGTCATTATCTTCGAAGCGGGTGAAATCTTTGGGTGTCATGCCCGGGGGGAATTGTGTGTTCCGGAGTATGGGGGTTAGCGGTGATGGTTGAGTTGTGAGCCCACTTTTGCGCGTTATTTTATCCCATACCTAGTGTTTAGGATTGCGGGGGATGTTTGGGGTAGGGGGGGTCTCGCTGGTCCAGGCAGCCATATGTACATGGAGGGGAAGTCCCTGCCAAAAATGTCATGCTCTAGGTTGACCCATCTCTTCGCCCCTGGCGTAATGTGCCAGTTCTGTGATTGCATTAGTTGTGCAGCCTGATAATAGTGGGTGAGGTGTGGTAGGCCTAGACCACCTTGTTTGTTGGGTACGTATAAGGTTTGTCTTTTTATTCTGGCGCGTCTGTTGGCCCATATAAATTTATCAATCTTGGTTTGCAGCTGTTTGAAATCTGTGCTGCGTATTGGGATCGGGAGGGCTTGGAACAGGTATAAAAGTCGCTGTAAGGCGTTCATTTTGACAGATGCCAGCCGTCCTAGCCATGATATCGGCATGTTATGCCATCTGTCTATGTCGCGGGTGATATTTTGGATTGCAGGTGTGTAGTTCAGGTCGTAGCAGAGGGAAAGGTCTGCCAGGATGGATATGCCCAGATATTTTATATGGGTGAGTGTGAGGTCGAATGGGTATATGTCATGTATGGCTGTCTTGGTGGCTGGGTCTATATGTATTGGGAGGGCTTCCGTTTTGTTGATGTTGAGCTTGTATCCCGAGACCCTGGCGTATGCTTCTAGAGCATTGAGGAGTGGTGGTAGGGATGTTGCTGGTTCTGTAATTGTGAGGAGCAGGTCATCTGCGTATGCCGCCGTTTTGTATTCTTCCTCGCGTATTTTCATTCCTTTTATGTCCCTATTGAGTCTGAGAGTTTGTAGGAGTGGTTCAAGGGACAATGCGAAGAGCACTGGGGATAGTGGGCATCCCTGGCGTGTACTGTTATGAATTGTGAAGGTCGGGGGGTGTGTGAGTGGGAGGAGGAGGTGTGCTTGCGGTGTGGCGTAAAGTACCTGTATGGCGTTTATGAATCTTCGTGGGAGTCCGAATTTTTCTAGGGTGGCGAATAGGAAGGGCCATAACAGTATGTCAAATGCCTTTTCGGCGTCCAGTGATAGGAAGAGGGCTGGGATGTGTCTCGTGTGAGCTGTCCAAATGAGGTTGTATGTCCGTCTTGTGTTATCGCTCGCCTGACGTGTTGGTATGAAGCCTACTTGATCTGGGTGTATTAGTTTGGTTAGGTTGGGGCTTAGGCGGTCCGCGAGGATTTTGGTGAATAATTTAATGTCCAAATTTAGGAGTGAGATTGGTCGGTAGTGTCCAGGTTCGAGGTTTGTTTTGTTAGGTTTGGGGAGGAGGCATACATTCGCTTGTAGCATTTCTTTCGGTAGTTGGTCTCCCTGTAGTATGGCATTGTATAGTGTGCAAAGGTGTGGGATTAAGATGGGGCGAATGTCTTGTAGTATAGCCCAGTGAACCCGTCTGGGCCCGGGCTTTTGTTGGGTTTTAGAGCTTTTATCTTTCCCGCAAGTTCTTCTGGTGTTATGGGGCTGGCTAAAACCTGTGCCGCTTCTGTAGTTAGAGAGGGTAATGGTACTTGGGTTAGGTATTGGTCTATTAGTGTTTTGGCTGATGTTGGGTGTTGTCGTGTTTCTGGGGTATGGTCGTATAGGGTTCTGAAGTAGTCTTGAAAGACTTTGGCGACTCTCTCTGGGTCCTCTGTGGTTTCCCCTCTTGGGGTGATTATTTTGTGTATCTGTTTGTTTTCGTTTCGTTGTTTGAGTCTGCGGGCGAATAACCTGTCAGCTTTGTTAGCCTTGTCGTAGTATAGCTGTTTTGTCCAAAGTAATGCTTTGGTCGAGTCTTTCGCCATGTATTCTTTTATCACGGCTTGACATTTTTTGATTTGCTCATTGAGCTCTTGTGTTGGGTCTATTTTATATTTGGCCCCCGGGGTTCTCAGGGTCTGCAATGTTTGTTCTAGGAGAGCCACCTGCTATTTTTTGTGTATCGTTGCTTGGTTTATAAAGGCTCCCCTGATTACAGCCTTGTGTGCTGCCCACAGGTTCCCTTCAGAGGTTGCAGTGTCTTTGTTGATTTGGAAATATTCTATTATGGTCTTGTCAATCGATTGTCTGATTTGTGGGTTGTGTAGGAGGAGTGGGTTTAGGCGCCATGTCCATGGTCTCGCCGTTCCTGGCAGGTTAAGCGTTAGTGTTATTTCGGCATGGTCGGACCATGTGATGGGGCCTATTGACTTGTTTTTGGTCATGGGCGCCAGTGTTGGTGATATGAGAAAGAGGTCTATATGGGAGTGTGATTCTTGTGGGTGTGAAAAGAAGGTGTAGTCTAGGGCTGTGGGGTGCTGGGCTCTCCATGCGTCTATTAGGCGTGTGCGTGAGATGAATGCTGAGAGTAGTTTATCTGCTTTTGCTGTCGGTTGTCTACTTTGGCTGCGTGATTGTGATCGGTGTCTGTCTACCGTGGGTGATGGAGTGGCGTTAAAGTTGCCGCCGATTATGGAGTGGTGGGAGGGAAAGAGAGCTAAGTGTGCCTGTACTGTCTGCCAGAATGTGCTAGTTGGGGTGTTTGGCGCGTATTGAGTGGTGAAGGCATAGGAGTGTGTGCCTATCTTGCCTGCGACTGTGAGGTATCGGCCTTGTGGGTCGGCTACTGTCCGCTGTATCGTGAGGGGGCATGATTTCCATAGAACTATGGTTACCCCGTTATGTTTCTCTTGTGGAGAGCTGGCGAAGTGGTTAATTTTGTAGTGTCGGCTCAGGAGGGGGAACTGTTTGGTTTGAGTGAAGTGCGTTTCCTGCAAGAGGAGTACGTCTGCTTTAGTTCTGTTTGCCCATCTCAAGAGCTGATGCCTCTTGGCGGGGCTGTTCAGGCCTTTGCAATTAATTGATAGGCAGGTCAGAGTGGCCGGCATGCTGGTTGGTGCTGCGATGGCCTTTGCGTTTGAGTTGTCTTATTGTGTGGGGTTGCGTTAGTGTGTGGTGTGTGGGGGAGTTGTAGGTAGGGAGGGGGAGATGGGGTGGGGTTTGGGTGAGAAGTGCTGTTGTGCGAAGGTATGTGTATGGTGTGGGAGGGGTTGTACCAGTGGGACTGGTGGGTGGGGGTGTCAGGTGGGGCCTGGTCTTACAGGTCAGTTGCCAGGTGTCGAGTGGGCGGTGTGGGTCACGTTTGTTGGTGGTCAGGTTGTGTGTGTGTGGGAGTGTAGTTGCTTATATGTTTTGATGTATTCCGAATGTGGATAGTTGTATTTGGTCGTTGAAGTTTGTGGGGAGGAAAGTAGTGTGACTGTGTGTCGCTCTCTCCTCTACCCCGGGTGTGTGGTGTCGTCTCCGTAGGTGCGTCACGCGTGAGGTGGTTTATGTAGTTATGCTCTGTGTTGATGCAGGGTTGTTTCTGGACGTTTGTATGCTTGGTGAAGGTCCGAGGCTTTTGCGTTGGTTAGTGTACTTGCGGGTTGCCCAGTGTGGGGTCGTTGTTGTGTTAATGTGTCTGTTTTTGGGTTTTGTTTGTGGTAGTTTTCATTGGTTGTCTCTGTTCTTCTGGTGTTTGTTATCGTGTGTGGTAGTACTGCTTCAGTTTGGTGCTTGTGTGTATGTGTGCGTTGTGAAGTGTCTGTGGTCGTGACCGGTGAGTGTTGTTGACTAACCTGCCCGCGTCTGATGACCTTTATGTTCCAGTATGTGAGCTGGTGTTCTGTCGTCGGGCTGCCAGGAGTCGTTTGGGGTGTTGGTGTGACCCTTGTAGCGTAACTTTAACAAGAACAAACAACATTTTATCAAAACCTTTAAACATCATATATATAATAGGCCTTTGGTGTCCTTGCCTCGAGTGCCCGGTAGGGGTGTCTAATCTCTGGTTGGGTTGTAAGGGGGTGCCTCGCACTGTGTATGCTAGTGTCGTGCGACGGCCCCCCGTGTCTCCAGTTTTTCTGGCCCCCATGTAGTTTGTACGTGTTGTGTTCCTGGCTTAGCTATTTCCAGGGACCTCTGCAGTTTAGTGGGGCTTTATGTGAACTGTCGGTTTCCCACTGTTTGCGTTCTTGGTGTGTGGTGTGGCACCCTGAGCTCTGGTTGGTGTTGTGTGAGGTTTCCTTGCGCTGTGTTTAGTAGTAATGAGGCTCACTCACCCCGTGCCTTAACTCCTTAAGGACCAAACGTCTGGAATAAAAGGGAATCATGACATGTCAGACATGTCATGTGTCCTTAAGGGGTTAAGGGCTTTGGACCCTCTGGGCTTCGGTGGTTGCTTGAGAGTGTCGCCTTTAAGGTCTGGTCTTTGTCATAATGTCTGGTCTTTAGGTAGGGTTTCGTGTTTTTTGCCCGTATCGTGGCAACCGTTAATCTGCAGTGTGGTTTGAAAGTCCAAACTCAGGGTGGATGTTTTTGAGGGGATTCATTTTGCAGTGTTTCCTGTGCCCATTGCCCGGTACCCAGCTCTCCCCTGCTTGTAGGGTTCGGGTCCCCCTGTACCTCAGGTGTAACCTGTGAGTTCTGCTTTTCAAACCTATCTATCTCAGATTTACTCATCTGTGTAACAGAGCTTAGCGTGTGCTAACGGTTCCTCATTGTTTACGCATCTTGTGCTTGATGTGGGGTTTCTGTTGTAAGTTAATTTTTGCGGTGGGCTTTTAGTTCTGAGTTTAGGGAGTGTGTTTGCCCTGCGTTTAGCGGGTGCATGGCCTGTTGATTGAAAGGTGTACCTTGCTGTTGTGTGCCTATCAGCATTTTAGACTTGTCTAGTGCCTATGCTTTCTGCTGGTCAGGGCCAGACTGGGACAAAAATTCAGCCCGGGCAATTAAAGGCAGAGCAGCCCACTATTAGCGGCGGGGCCAGAAAGGGGGCACCAAATGAGTATGTTAATGTGACACTCCTCCAGAGCATCCAGTGCTCCTGGCTAAAATAAATGCCATGATTTTTTTTTTTTTGGGGGGGGGGGGGGGGGGTAGGGGGGGTTGAGTTTGTGCTGCGTTTGCTGGTGATTTGTCTCTGGTGTCCTCAATAGTGGGATACCAAAGATTAAAACAGGAACTGGACTGTTAAAGATTGTTGTGCATGGGTGGGGATGTTCCTTGTGTTGTTGTATATGTTTGGACGTTGTGTAGAGCAATTGTGTGTGTGAAGGGGTCTGTTTGTGGCATACTGCATGTGGCTAGGGGCTGTAGTGTGTGTGTCTCTGGGTTGTAAAGTATGTGTGTTTGTGTGTGTGTGTGTATTTATATAGGGCCTGTGGAGTGTGTGCATGTAAGGAGCTGTACTGTGTGTTTGTGAGTGTATCTAGGGGCTCTAGTGTGTGTTTGCATATAGGACCTGTAGAGCACATGTGTATAGGGGGGATAATGTATGCATAGGTGGTGTAGTGTGTACAGGGGTTGCATAATATGTATTTATAGGGGATATAAATTAGTGTGGATGCATGCAGGGGGTGTAATGTGTGTGTTTATAGGGATATAATGTATGAGAGTGCAGGGAGTGTAGTGTGGGTTTATGGGGTATAGAGTGTGTATGTGAGTACCAGGGGAATAGTGTGTATATAAGGGGTATAGAGTGTGTGTAGTGTGTTTGTGTGTAAGTGCAGGAGGTGCAGTGTGGATATAGGGGTATAGAGTGTGTATTGTGTGTTAATGCAGGGGCTGTAGTGTGTATGTAGGGGTATAGAGTGTATGCAGTGTGTTTGTGTGTTAGTGCAGGGGGTGTAGTGTGTTTGTGTGTTAGTGCAGGGGGTGCTGTGTGTGTAGTGTGTTAGTGCAGGGGAGCAGTATGTTTGTGTGTTAGTGCAGTGTGTGTTAGTGCAGTGTGTGTTAGTGCAGGGGAGCAGTATGTTTGTGTGTTAGTGCAGTGTGCGTTAGTGCAGTGTGTGTTTGTGTGTTACTGCAGTGTGTGTTTGTGTTAGTGCAGTGTGTGTTAGTGCAGTGTGTGTTTGTGTGTTACTGCAGTGTGTGTTAGTGCAGGGGAGCAGAATGTGTGTGTGTTAGTGGTGCAGTGAGTGTTAGTGCAGTGTGTTAGTGTAGGGGAGCAGAATGTGTGTGTTAGTGGTGCAGTGTGTGTTAGTGCAGGGGAGCAGAATGTTTGTGTGTTAGTGCAGGGGAGCAGAATGTGTGTGTGTTAGTGGTGCAGTGTGTGTTAGTGCAGTGTGTGTTTGTGTGTTAGTGCAGGGGAGCAGAATGTGTGTGTGTGTGTTAGTGGTGCAGTGTGTGTTAGTGCAGTGTGTGTTTGTGTGTTAGTGCAGGGGAGCAGAATGTGTGTGTGTTAGTGGTGCAGTGAGTGTTAGTGCAGTGTGTGTTTGTGTGTTAGTGCAGGGGAGCAGAATGTGTGTGTGTGTGTGTGTGTTAGTGGTGCAGTGTGTGTTAGTGCAGTGTGTGTTTGTGTGTTAGTGCAGGGGAGCAAAATGTGTGTGTGTTAGTGGTGCAGTGAGTGTTAGTGCAGTGTGTGTTTGTGTGTTAGTGCAGGGGAGCAGAATGTGTGTTAGTGGTGCAGTGTGTGTTAGTGCAGTGTGTGTTTGTGTGTTAGTGCAGGGGAGCAGAATGTGTGTGTGTTAGTGGTGCAGTGTGTGTTAGTGCAGTGTGTGTTCGTGTGTTAGTGCAGGGGAGCAGAATCTGTGTGTGTTAGTGGTGCAGTGAGTGTTAGTGCAGGGTGCAGTGTGTGTAATGTGTTTGTGTGTGTATATGTCCTTTAATTATTATTATTAAAAAGTTTTAAAAAAATTAAATTTATTCCCCCTTTTAACTTTGCACGGGGGGAGGGAGCATTCACATACCTGGTGGTCCAGTGAGGGGGGCCTACGCCACACACACATCCCAGGTGGTCCAGCGGCAGGTAATTCAGTCTGTACCCCGCAGGGTACAGACCATCTCCCTCTCCCTCTCGCGAGAGCCGTTTTTGCAGAGCGTTGCCGCGGGTTACCATGGCAACGCTCTGATAATCTCGGAGCTCGCGAGAAGAAGAGAACGGAAGCTGCTTGGCGTGCGCGGAGGGAGACCGGCTCACTTCCCGATCTCCCCTCCGGCCCATGATGGGATAGAACTCCATCTTGGGGTCGGTGCTGCTGTGCATGGGCCGGCAGGGGAGATCTCTTGATCTTTCCTGCTGGCCTCGGCCCATGGCCATCGCGGCCCACCGGGCATTTGCCCGGTTTGCCTGATGGCCAGTCCGGGCCTGCTGCTGGTTGTTTAGTGTGCAAGTACTTTGTTCACAGTGTGGGGGTCTAAACCCCTGTTGGCTCTTTGTGTGGGTACACTGCTCTGCGTTTTGCGGTTGTGGTGTTCACCTCCCCCCCGGCACCCCAAGCCTTAAGTGTACCCTGTAATGGCAACCTTACTGACTTAATTATATCTAGTACAAACAGTAACAAACATTAACCAATATTTTAGCATAACATCATATAACATCATATATACTACCGGCTTTGTTGTGGTTTGTAATGTCCATCTACCCGGTTCTTGGTGTAAATACCTAAACTCAGGTAGGGTTTATGGGAGAGTTCCTTGCGCACCAAGCGCTGCCGTTCAGGTGTCCCTTTGTGAATGCTCTTGCAAAGCAGTCGGGGTTTTCTTCTTAGGCTGCATACGCGCCATGTTTGCGCGGGAATCACTCTGTCGGCTGGAATTTTCGTTCACGGTGAGTTGAGGGTCCGCCGTCGGGTACCGCAGTTGTATCCCCAGATGTGTCGCAAAGTCTCGAATGTCTGAGACTTGGTGAAGGGAGTAAGTTTGATCTCCTTTTTTCACTGTTATTCGGAAGGAGTGCCCCCACGTGTAACGCCCCCACGTGTTTAAGATCCTGGCGTTTCCTCAGCGTTGATGGGGCCAAGTCCTGGTAAAATTGAAGCTGTTGCCCCTGGTATACTGGCGGGTGGTCTCTTGCCGCCTTCATGAGCTGTTCTTTCACTGGGAAATGTAGCAACTTTACGATGATGTCCCTTGGTGTGTTTGAATTGGGGGAAGGGGGGTCTCAGTGCCCTGTGGGCTCTTTCGTATAGATGTCTTGCTCTGGGGTGTCCAGTAGCAGGGATTGGAATACTGCTTTGATGGTGGGGAGTATGGCCTCTGGCAAGACAGATTCTGCTAGTCCTCTTATGCGTATATTTTGCCTTCGGGATCTGTTATTTAAGTCTTCCAGTCCGTCTTCCAGAAATAAAATTCTATCTTTTAGCATCCCCATGTCTCTGCTATGGTTCATCACCTGCGTTTACGTTTCCTTGAGTGTGCGTTCTGTATCTCCGGTGCGTGAGTCCAGCGCCTCGATGTCTCCTTTGAGGCCTGCTATCTGCTTTTCGAGGGCTGCAGTGGTATAAGCCTTAATGTCTGCCGAGGTTTCTCTTAGCATTTTCCGGAGGTCCTCTTTAGTGAGGGGGGTCGCGTGTGTGCTCTCATGCTCGCTCTCTTCAGAGTCTGAGCCAGAGTTTTCCTTGGCTTTGGGCCCAAGATGGCTGCCTGTCTTCTTTTGTTCAGAACATCGTGGCTACTGACGGGGTTGAATCCTTTTTCTTTTTCGATCCCCCCGTTTGGATGAGTGTGGTCGTTGTCTGTGGATAGTTTTGACGTCTTTTTGCACCTTTGTGGAGGCTGATGGATGCGGATTTTGTGCCCGGGGTGAGAGAGCTGAGGGAGCACACGTCTTACTCCATTGACGGTTAGGCTCCGCCCCCCACTTATTCTATTTATAATAGAGATTTGCCCTCTTTTTAATAAATTATTTTGCTCTTAATATAGTTGTCTCAATTTTTATTTAATTTCCTTTACCTTAAATCTCACCAGGTACTATGTAATAGAACTTGTTTTTTTGTTTCTGGTATAAACTAGATTTGGGTTCAAGCCCATATTTGGGATTGAGGGATTGGTGACTTTGTTTCTTCCACAATCCCTTTACCCGTTTTAGGAGAAGGGCCCGTCAATGCATTTTTTTTCCTTTTGTTGATATCAAATCTAACATTGTGTTTTTAATTTGGTTTGAAATTCCACAAATTTAATTTGGAATCTGTGATTTACTTCCTATACTGCCACCTGCTCTCATCTTGTTGGACAGTTTTCTCCGTTCTTCTCCCTCTTTCACACTGCTATTGCCTGAGGTCCCATGCTGTCTCATGGGATTATAGATTTAGTCATGCCTAACAACATTCCACAAGCAGTTTGGTTCAACCTATCAGATCATTTTTTTTTTTTAATTCTTGGAAGCAATGCAAACCTTAAAGGGACTCTATAGGCACAAGAACAACTTTAGCTTAATGAAGCAGTTTTGGTGTGTCGATCATGCCCCTGCAGTCTCACTGCTCAATTCTTAACGGCCATTTAGGAGTTAAATCACTTTTGTTTTTGTTTATGCGGCCTTAGTCACACCTCACCGGGCTCTAAAATGGTTTCATTTTAAATCAAATGTTAGCTTGCTTTAGAAGTTTAGATATCCCGAACTTTAATCTCACACAGGAGGATCCTGCAGGGTCTAATAGGCTATTAACAGATCAGGAGATAAGAAATTCTAAATTAAGCAGATTGTTCAATAAATGTAGTCCAAACATTAGATCTGTCTTTAAAGGAAGTGTTAAGGGAGGCTGTGTAAGTCACATGCCGGAAGGCGTGGCTAAGCTGGTATAAGCAAATTGATTTAAATCCTAAATGGCAGAGAATTGAGCAGTGAAACTGCAGGGTCATGATCTATACACCAGAACCGATTCATTAAGCTAAAGTTGTTCTAGTGCTATCTTTTTAAAGAGTTTAAGAATTCAATTTCATTGGCTAGCACTGGCCTCCTCTCTGGATAGTGCTCTGTAAGGCAAGTTTTCTCTGGTTTTAAATTGAAGTTGCTTTCTTTGTGCATCTGTAACGGATCGACGGGCACCCCGACTGGGTACCTCCGTTGAAGGATGCTCCTAGCGCTTCCTGAGGACTCCAAGCACTGCAGCAGACACCACAACCACTGAACTGGAGAAGCATATGAATGCTGTAAACAGCTGAACAGGAAAAGCATACAATCGGCTTACACTCCTGGCAATCAGCATACAATCCAATTCCCCCAATAACGAGACGACACTTTGTTTTGAGGTCAAGCAGAACTGACTGTACTGGCACATACAGCCTCTTCTATTCACAATCCACAAACATAGTACTGCCCACAGGGTTTTTAAATACAACCAATAAATCCGTACAATACACACAAACACTCCCACACGAAATCCTCCCCTCTGCCTGTGATATGATTACTGAACACAATGGGTAATCTAATTATCACAGGCAGAAAAATACAGTTTTATAAAACATATCACAGGGACCCCAAAACATACAAAAACCCTGTATATCCTCGGAACCGGGGGATCTGGGTGAACCACATATCCAAAATTCACCCAGATCCGTTCAGTGGTTTGGAAGATACAGTTTAATGCAGATTCCGCAGAACATATACAGGCTATATGAAAAATAATCACTGTATAATGTGTCCCCTGTTGTATAGTTTAAAACTACTGCACAATGTCTTTGTGCACCAAATACCGGCGAGATTGCACCATGTAGAAAAGTCACAACAGTGTCTGTGAGTTAAAATGGCCGCCATCCATTGTTCTCACCATGTGCTTCATCCATTGTTCTCACCATGTGCCTCTGATACATGAAATGGTGGCCACCCAGTAACTCCACAGTATGTCCCCAGATGGTTCTTAAAGGGCCAGTAGCAGCACAATACAATACAACAAGCCCAAATCAGTTCTTAGAAGGGCAATACATCCCAGGGCCATAGTCGCAGGGCAAGAGGCTGGCAAGCAGTCCTCTCCAGGCACAAGAGGCAATTGCCAATTTAATTCATATCTGAATCACAGGATGGAAAAATATGCTACAATGAGAAAAGAAGTGTTTTAAAAAAAACCCTCATTCTTTGGTCCCATTGGCACCCATAAAATCAAGAACCTAATCAGAATTTTGCTACTGCATTAAAACAAAGATACAAACATGCGGCTCTGTTTCAGGAGATATTGATGTCAGAGTTGATGAGTTTCACTTTCAACCTACTTTCTCAATAAATGGATAAACCACAATCAAATTACTATTGATATGTGCACAAAGTTCCATAGTAGAGTAGGTCTCAGAAAATTCAGTACAACTAAAGATTTTTTATTTTATTTTTTTTAAAATGTAAAAATATATTGAAATTTTTCTAAATACGCAACAGTAGCGATATAACACCATCACCACTTCAGAGACCTATACATTGAAGCAAAAGGAATTATACAAAATGATTGAACCAAGGTTGGTGGGTTCAAATAAAAAAGAAAATGAGAAGATATTTTTCCTAGGTGCAATATACGGAGAATTGGCTGATGAAGTCTCATTGCAATGAAATAGTAGTGGTCCAATTTCTGGCTTAGGGATAATATTAGAAGTGATGAATTTCAGAATTTGGTAACTGGTTTAGGTAAATGTTTTGGCAATACAAATAAAAGAAACATTTCTATAGTCGGCTCAAATGTATGCCAGTTGCCCACAGCCACAACCGGCCCACTATCAATCAGTAAGGTTGAACGTAAGAGCAAGCATCCATATGTGATTCATTGTGCCCATTGCAAACAGCACCCATCATGTGCTATCAGAAGAGGGCGCTATAAGTTTCATTTTATTTTTTAAAACACTCCAAACACCATAACTACTAGAAGCTCTGCGCTACAGTGGTTATTGTGCTTGGAGTACTCCTTTAATGTGACCACTTTGCCTTAAATTATGTCCGGTACGACAATTTATCACTATTTATTTTTTAAAGGAGTTATAACCAAATACTTGGTGCATTCTTTAAATCTACGTACAAAGTTAACATCTGACGTATATTTTTTACAGTACATTATTTAAGCATGGCTTTTACCATTTCTAACCTCTGTAAGTCAAAGTTTTAAGTTTGATTTTTTGTGTATTTTTCACCCATCCACCCACTTTATGTCTCCGCAGAATATGTTGTTGTTTTATAAATAATTACAGTAAAAAATAATGTTGCACAGCAGTGATGGGAGCTCACGTCTCTTAATATAGTTTTATAAAGTGGGAAAATTTTTGACAAGAGAAGACAGCTGGCCAGGTTCTTAGAACGTTCTGCCAGCTGGGGTTGCAAAGGTCAATGTGGGAAACAAATTCAGAAATCCTTCTTGTAGCCACAAGGAATCTTTGGTTTAAAGGATATAAACCTGGGGCATAAATCAACTATAGGGGAGGAATCATATATTGTTATACGGAGGAGTTATTCATCTATATATAGAGCGGTAAAAGATTCTGCAGAAAATATATTTGATAAAAATCTGGGATCTCAAAACAGACGCAATTATGTATATTTTATTTACATGATTAACAAAAGGTTAAACTATCTGAAAATATCACGGTGTGTTCAATATGCTAAATATTTTTATATAGTTTTATATTTTGATATAGAAACTTCTGCGTAGATAAAATATAGAAAGTTCTGCATGAAGAAAATAAAATGATTTAGATTGCATTACGTTAATGATTGATTACCTAATGTATAGGGTAAATGGAATTTATTCTACCTGCAAAAATAAAAGAGAGAGAAAATTGGTTATGCATTAGCATCATATTCAGGCCTTCCCAACAGTCCTGCTTTTGGCGGGACAGTCCTGATTTTTGTGTCTTGTTCCGCCGTCCCACTTGAGTTTCCTGGTGTCCGCTTATAATGTCTCTGCATGGAGCACCTTCGGGGCCCAGCCTACACCGTCCTGGTTCCACACCTGCTATTTTTTAAGATATGTTTATATATATTCTCCTAATAAGGTGCCTGGTCTTGGTCAATGCATGCACAAGATCTTCCAGGAACAAAGCAAGCACACTTAAGGTGTTCTCATGCTTAAAGGGAAACTCCAGTGCCAGGAAAACAATACGTTTTCCTGGCACTGGAGGGTCCCTCTCCCTCCCACCCCCCAATACCCGGTTACTGAAGGGGTGAAAAACCCTTCAGTCACTTACCTCAGGCAGCGACATGTCCCACGTCGCTGCCTGCTCCTCCCCGCCGCTCCACCTTCTTCCTCCGTCGGCCGGTGGGCAAGACTGATCCCGCCCACCGGCCGAGGAGACCTAATGCGCATGCCCTTGGGGAATAGAGTGACGCTGGAGGTCCTCACACAGCGTGAGGACGTCCAGCGACGCTCTAGCACAGATAATCTGTGCTAGGGACCAGGAAGTTCCCTCTAGTGGCTGTCTAGTAGACAGCCACTAGGGGAGGACTTAACCCTGCAAGGTAATTATTGCAGTTTATAAAAAACTGCAATAATTACACTTGCAGGGTTAAGGGTAGTGGGAATTGGCACCCAGACCACTCCAATGAGCAGAAGTGGTCTGGGTGCCTGGAGTGTCCCTTTAAAGTGTGTTCTGATCAGTATATGCTCACAGGCCCATTCTTATTTAAATAACATTTTTACAACAGGAGAAAAATTACTATTCTGCAAAAAGTTTCCAAACATATAAAATGGGAATAACTTTAAAAAAAATGGTATATGAGTACAGACCTAATTTGTGAACATTTGAATGACTGGACACCTCTTAAATCATATCCCAATTAAATGGACAGTATTACAATTCAATAATAATCTTACTTAATGTTTAACATTATTTGAATTATTATTATTATTACTGGTATTTATATAGTGCTAGCATATTCCGTAGCGCTTTACAATATTATCAAAGGGGGAGATTTAACAATAAATGAGACAATTACAAAAACTTACAGGAACAATAGGTTGTAGAGGGCCCTGCTCAAACGAGCTTACAGTCTATAGGTTTGTGTGTGTAACATGATTATTTAAGATGGTGAGCTCTTCTACTTTTTAAAATTTAATTAAATTGCCTGAGATTCATGGATCCCTAAAAAAAAAAGACTTTGAAAAAGTGATGGAACGAGACAAGATCAAAAAGTTGTTTTACACCCAGAGAAGTAGAAATTGTAGTTAGCAAAGAAGAACATAAGATGAGTACTACAAACAAAATAAATAAAATGGAAAAGAAAAAAAATTAAGTGATTACGAAATCAGATGTTGAAAATGTGCCAAAAATATCCAGACAAATACCTGGCTAAAAATGTAGACATTCTATTCAATAAATATTAAATAAAAAAGATAAATAATAAAAATATGCACGTGGGGTGGGGTGTTTTACTGTAGTGGACAAAGGAGACCTCTCCCAATGCATTTTTATGGGTTCATTTTATACAATTCAAGACCTTTTTTGTTACCATGACAACGTTTCTTCAAGTTGGCAAAACCGGTCTTGGCAATTGCTCAAACACAAGGTGCAATTTAACCTGGGTCTAGCAGTGTACCTCTCAACACACTATAGGAACACTAAATCTATTGTTCTGCCAGTACAACAAAAAAATATCCTAATGACAGCTGCTTAGAAACAGCCATCTGTATATTGAAAGGGTGATGGAGATGGGGGAGGGGAATCGTTACTTAGAAAAGAGTTTAGTTTAGGTTAGACATCATTCACGTGTGTCCCAACCTAATTATGCAAGATAGATTTCAGCAGGTGTTTCCCTTTTATATCGGAGATAATAAAACATTTCTCTCTGAAATTCCAGCTCAGAGTTCCATTGATGGAACTAAATGACATCAGGTGAATTCCTAATGCAATGAACATAATAATCACCTGATTTTCAAATGAGACAGCTGTCGACCCCTTTCTGCAAATTTTTAATTGATGGGCACAAACAGAAATCTGTTTTTTTTTGTTGGCAACTGTTGTCAGATAAATGTAACTCATCTCTGTTTCTGAAAATTATGAAAATTCAAAGGGCTATGACTTTCCTACATTGGCATGAAAAACAGATCTTACCAGGAAGCTTGAGATGTCCACCGGTACATTCATCATTTTACGATAGAAAGATTGAACACATACAAAATTATATTGTCTGCGTTATGAACTGTTTGGTAGACTCTTTCACAAATTCTGTTAAACTGCGGGATGCCGTTAATCTCAATGCGAATGAATTGATTTGTTCGTGTTTTGACGAACGAATCAGTTTGTTCCTCCAGCGATGACATGTATTTGGTTCATTCGGCGCAGCTGAACGCAATTTGTGCACTTGCGTTTGCTTAGTATTAAACTGGACTATGGGCTTCCCTGCTAGTGCAATATTTCATTCCTAATACAGTCCAAAGATAGTTCCATATTTAATCCTTATGGAACCTCAGCAAAAGTCTTCTTTTGGACCTTCTAAGCACATTGCAAGATGTGTGGTGTAAGATAAATTGCCAAGTTAGGTTTTGTTGATGTTTGCCCTTCGGATCTTTCAATCACGATTAAAATTCCATTCTTTCATTTCACATATAATACACAACCCCTCAGCAGACTACTTTGTATCTACAATAGATGCTTGTGTCTCTGCTCCACTTTGCCATGTGATCGAGAAGGCCTTGCAACTAACCAGTCCTCATACGATTAATCAAATATGACTTGGAAAAGTTCCAAACCTCTGTCAAGACTGATATTAGGTGGTGTGCCAGCAATGGTACAAAAGGACAGTTTAGTTCAGCATTTGATTGCAGTAGTATTGCCAACATCTGGCAACACTGATGTTTATGAAATAAATTTCCCATAATGCTCCGAAGGTCTTAAGGTGGATGCCAAGACCAACGCTCCCTAGGTATAAAACTATCCACTTTTAACCATACGAAAAACAATGAAAGAAAACCCCAATAGAAACACAATACCCTGTTAAATTCATTTAAGTTGCACACCCTAAGGATGTGTAACTATTTCTTAAACAACGCGTCACCACAATCTGAAATACAACAAGATATTAACTTCTTTGTTACAGTAGCCTTTGAGGTATTGATCATATCTTCACTTTAAAGGCCATTCTCTTGTCCATATGTGCAAGGCACTTAATAAAATGAAAGGCAATGTGTACAATAACAAGGCTGTTGATGTAACGGTCTCAAATTGCCACTGATACCATAAATATTTAATTGCTTATTGACACAAATTACATATTGATGAGCAACGTACGTTTCTAATATCACCAATATGGGTTGCGTAGATTGAAACGTCTGTCTTTTCTCTGGCATGCCAATTGATTACCAAGCAGCTAAAAAGCAAGATATTGGTTAAAACGTTGTGAAAAAAAAATACCAACTTCCCCAAAGGATTTGCTAAATATTAGCAAAATGCCATTTCAGGAAACAAGAGAAAAATGATTATTCTGTGAGTAGACTTGGTATTAATATTTGATGAGTTAAGTAAAGAGAATACATAAAAAGATAACTCACTTATTAAGTAGCATTACGAAGGTTTAACTAACCAAGCCTAGTTAACTCCTGCTGTTCCAGAGACATGGATCCTATATCTAGTACTGTTAAAGGGACACTGCAGGCACCCAGACCACTTCTGCCCATTGGAGTGGTCTGGGTGCCAACTCCCACTACTCTTAACCCTGCAAGTGTAATTATTGCAGTTTTTTATAAACTGCAATAATTACCTTGCAGGGTTAACTCCACCTCTAGTGGCTGTCTACTAGACAGCCACTAGAGGTCACTTCCTGATCTATAGCACAGGAAACCTGTGCTAGAGCATCGCTGGACATCCTCACGCTGTGTGAGGACCTCCAGCGTCACTCATTTCCCCATAGGATAGCACTGAAATGCATTTTCAATGCTTTCCTATGGGGAGCGCTAATGCGCATGCGCGGCATTGCCGCGCATGCGCATTAGGTCTCCCCGGCCGGTGGGCGGGATCAGTCTCGCCCACCGGCCGACGCAATCACTGGGAGGAGGAGCGGCGGCGGAGGAAGAAGCAGCGACGTGGGACAACGTCGCTGCCTCAGGTAAGTGACTGAAGGGGTTTTCACCCCTTCAGCAACTGGGGATCTGGGGGTGGGAGGGACAGGTAACCTGCAGTGCCAGGAAAACGGATTGTTTTCCTGGCACTGGAGTTTTCCTTTAACCATAGAAGCAGAAATGTGTTAATATACAGCGGGACCTCGGTTTACGAATTTAATGCGCTCTCCAGGACGTTTCTTATTGCAAAAAATGTGTAAACCGAAACGCGGTTTCCCATAGAAATGCACTGAAAACCAATTAATCCATTCTGGAGGTCAGAAAAAAGTCAAAATGAGCTGGCATGGAAACCAACCCACATTGCAGAACACACAATAAAAGGCATGCAAACGACGAAGCTCAGCTCCCTACCTTTCCACAGCTTAAGAAATGCACCAAAAAGTCCCAAAACAACTGCAAACAATTTCCAGAATGGCTCAAAAAACTTGATGCAAAAGCCGCTCCAACACATCCACACCCGACGCCACGTGCTGCCCACAGGCTCCAGCATGCAGGGGGCGGTTCTATAAACCTCCTAGGTGCAATGCAAATGAGATATTTTGGTCAAGTCCATTCTCAATTCATCATTATTCGGTGGTTAGCGAATAAACCCAACAGTCAGGGCGTTAAATGCAAATTTATTTTAATTTTCCATAATTCCTTTTTCACCTGAATCAATCTTTCTGAACCAGATCCTCGCCAAATCTTTTGTATTGAAGTTCATGAGAACTTATCTCATATCAAAAGCAAAATCCTGAGCTATCTCCCCTTATGATGATCCATTAAAAGGTTACTCCAAGCACAATCACATGAGTGATTTGAAGTGGTTATGGTGTCTGGAGCCTGTATGTGCAGTGTCTCACTTTTATATGCTGCACATACAGACTTTAATCCCATTGCTGTCGGTGGTATACACCTGTGGCTTTTTTTTTTTTTTTTTATTATTTATTTTCAGTGCAAAATGTGAGGATTACACAAACTTGTGCCGTAATGGCTAAGGTAAATTATTGATATTGTAAACTTGGTACAACGAAGACATCAGCATGGTACATTAAGCACATTTTTGGTTATGAGAGGGCTGTTGGGTTGTAACGGTATGAGGTCGTGTGTCAGTAGGGGTGAGTTTGTCGCTCTATAGTCGCTGTCACCACTAACGTTGCCTGGTTGGTATTAACTGGCAGTGGATGTCGGGTCTAGTGGTTTTAGACTTAGAATTTGTCAGTGTCCACTACTTGGAGGTATTCTTAGGATGAACTCCCTGTGAGTTACTAGTCTAATTGTGTGCGTCTATGGCATAATCAAGTTAGTGTACGTTGTGTGGTGGCTCGCTAGGCTAGGTCTATTTATAAGTGGTCTAATTGCATGGTTAAGGTCCAGTCTCATAATGTGACGGCTAGGGTGAGTCTATGGACGTCAATGTTGGAGCATATAATGGTGGTCCGTCAGTCCTATTTAGCGATGTCTTAGTTAAAGTGGGTCGCTTGCCTGTGCGGAGTCGTTGGGGTCATGGGAAGGCTCCGTTGCATGTAGTTCCCCTGTGACCCTGGGGTGGGGGGGGGCGGTAGGAGGGGTAGTAATAGAGCTATGGAGTGCGTGTAGTCGTGCAGCAGTTGGGGGTAGGACAGTTTATCTTAGGTATTGGGGCAAACTGGTAGAAGTTGGTCTTGAGTCAGGTCGCAGCTTCGTGTGGCCCGAGGCTTGAGGTTACGTTCAGGCCCTGGTTTTTTAGTCCCAGTGTTGTTAGTAGCGCCGGTCCCTCTGATGGGTCTGAGACTTTGTAATGTTTTCCTTCTTTAGTTATCCAGAGGGTCTTCGGTGTCGCCCACCTGTAGTTAATGCCTGCTTCCTGAAGGGTGGCTGTGATTGGTCTCAACGTCTTACGCCATATGAGTATTTCTCTGCTTAGGTCCTGAAATAAGGAGAGTTGACAATTCTCGAACTTGTAGGGGGTCTTTCCTTGGAATGCCGCCATTATTCCCATTTTATCGGTCATGGTGCAGCAGCGTAAGATGAGGTCTCGTGGTGCTGACTCGGGAGCCCGGGGTGATTTTGCTATCCTGTATCTACCTTGGACGGTAGAACCGTTGCCACTAGGCGCCTGATGAAATGGGGCAGCTCTTCTAGTTGTATGTTCTCTTGGACTCCCCTTATTTTTACTTTTTTCCTACTGTCATCCAGTATATTAAGTTGTCTGGCCATCGATGTTTGTGTTGATTTTAGTCTCAGCACCGTTTCCCCCAGTGTTTGGAGGTCTTGTTTCAGGTCTGCCAGGCCTGTTTCAGTTGCTTGTGTGTGGGCTGTCACAGACTGTACCTCTGTGGTGAGTGCTGCTAGATCATCCTCCCACATTTGTTTTAGGTTTTTCTGCAGGCCGGCTAGCATTTCCTGGATGTCGCTTTTGGAGGCCGGTGTGTGGTCCCCTACCGTCGGCGTTGCCATCGGTGGGTTAGTATTGGAGAGGAGCGTGTCCGGATGGTCTCCTGTCCTCATCATTGCCTCCGGTGGGTGAGTATTGGAGGGGATAGTGTCAATGTGCTCTCCCTCCGTTGAGGAGGCTGGCGAAGGCTCACGGGGCGCCGGAGTCAGTGATGTGGAGGGGGTTTGCAGCATTTGGCTTATATCTTGCTGCATTCTCGGGTTGGGTGCAGATTGTTTTTGCGTTCTCCGCACCATTGTACTTGCCTTTGTCAGGCCGTAGCAGTCCGGTGTGTATCGCGGGTCAAATCCCCAGGCGAGTTCCGACTGCTGTCCACACGTGAGGTAGGCCTTGGGGCCTCGTTTTCGGGGTTTTCTGCCCGGGATAGAAAAAAGGGCATCTGTGGGTACTGTAGGTTACGCTGGAGCCGACCCACTTGTCAGAGGCTGTGAGTCTTGTAGGATGCTGCAGATTTTTAATAGATTAGGTTATTTTCCTCCGGAGCTCTGAAAGATGGCGTCTTCTCCGTTCAGGCTCCAGGCTCCGCCCCCCCCCCACCTGTGGCTTTTTAAATTGCAATTAGTGTCTGTGTATAAATAGTGAATGAGTTTGTTAGCTCTCACATGGATGCACTAAGCAGGCTAGATACTGAGCCATGGGGAGCAGAAAAGAACTGTCAAAAGACTTGCATTACAAGGTAATGGAACTTTACTGTAGCTCCATTGGGACATCATTAGCCAGCCTAGAACAAGAGTTGGCTAATGTCAATTCTGACACTCTTAGCCAATGAATGGCCAGCCGGATCATCACTGGCCACTGGATGACCCAGGCAATAGGGCAAACTGTTGCAAAATGGTTTGTCTTATTACCAGGAAACAGGTAAGGGTACTCCTAGTATCATCAGCACGACAGTGGGCTGTAGTGATTACAATGCTTGGACTAAACCATCAGGGTCAATGTGGACTCATCTTGTCAAGTTGACCCATCTTTCAGGAACAAGGGGAACCTTGAATGAATCATTAAGAAACCAGGCAGATCTTCCCCAAACATGATCTAATGTAGTAGGCTGGTGTAAGTTGATTCTATAAAATGTTCTGCCCGCCATATACAACAATAACAATGAACATGAAATAGTAACGGAAAAAGTGAAACAAAGCAATATCACATCGAAAGATTGATTTCTTGATGCAAGATAGCTGTTCCTCAGGACACAAAAGGAGTTACAAAGTTACATAGGCAGAAGAGAGACATGCGTTCATCGAGCTCAGCCTTTCTCAGTTCTGTTTTTGCCGTTCATCGAAAAGAAGGCAAAAACCCCAGTGTGAACCCCAGCGCTTTCCCATTTTGCAACAAGCTAGGAAAAAATTCCAGAATGTCAGTCAGATCTCTCCTTGGATTAAGAAGCTGTTACCCCACATATTAAAAATGATATCCCTGTATATTGTGTTTTTGCAAGTATTCATCCAGGTTTAAACATCTGTACAGACTCAGATGAAACCACCTCTTTAGGCAGAGAATTCCACATCCTTATTGTTCTTACTGTAAAAAAAAAAAATTCCTTTGCTTTAGACTAAATCTCCTTTCTGCCAGTCTCAATGAGTGAGTGACATTGTGTCCTAAGTATAGTCCTGATTATCCTTCAATGGTTTTACAAGAAGATAAGACGTTAGGTGATAATCCACTTGGACACTTGAGATATTTCACAAACTAGTCAGGAGAGAATGAAGTCAAAGTTACAAAGCACTATCTCTGCTCGGAACCCAGCTTGACTTGCTGGTAAGAAGTTACCTATTGTTCCTGTAACATTTTGTAATTGTCTCATTTACTGAATAAGTTGATGCAATTTCAATTTAAATGCCATTAATAATAATAATAATAATAATAATAATAATAATAATAATAATAATGCATTGTCTAATGTACATCATGATCTCCCATGCTTGCCTGTGAGTATGATGGCCAGATCACAATTTTAATTAGAAAAGCATACTTTGGAGCTTTATTGGTTATTATATAGTTTTTATGAATGTCCGCAATTCAAATAGCCCCATGGGAACTCTACTTTGCTGTGGAGCACAGCCCTTGTGGGCCTCTTTGAACATTGCAATCAGATATACCCTTGTGTAAAGAGCCAATGTCAATATATACCAGGTTGAAAATGTCAATCTATGCACAATTTAGAGCTTCAAAACTATTTTTTTTCTATTTGAGCTACAGATCGGATATGCAGCATTTATTTCTGATAAATGTTACCTATAAAGTTGTGAAGGGGTCTTTGTTAAATGGGACAACTGCATCTAAAATGGTTTAAAATTACTTATATATTATTGGTCCAAAATGTTTAACAATTTACGCACTAGATAGCTCTCGGCCAAGCCCATGCACATATTTATTGTTTTGAATTATCAATCACTAATTCTGTATCACCAAGATTGACATACCAGTGTCCTAGGCGGCCATTTTTTTTTTTTTACTTAAAAAGTTGCAACAATGTGTAAATGATTAATGGCAAACACATTTGGGCATCCAAGACATGGGCATCCCATTGTTAAAGTGTCTGTTTAAAGATGTAAAACTATATTCAAAGGAAAATGTGTTTGTTTTCAAGAGTAATGGTTTCTCACGTACCGATATTTGAGACCCGCTTATATATTTTAGATACTGTATATCAATCAAATCTGCTTAAAAAAAAATGTTTTAGAAACATGAGACAATCACTTGCCCCAAATTGCTCCCAATATGTAGTTATCACCACTTGTTTGACATACCATGGAGGAAGAAAACTTTAATATATCGAATGTTTTGGAACTCGAGTTCCCTTAACAATCTTCCTGTTAGTTAGTGAGGCATCATGGGAAATGAAGTTCACAACATCTGCAGTGCTGTTAGCCATCCCTGCTTCGAAAAAAAAAAAGAATTAAAACATGGGGGGATTGCAGTTCAAGATCAGAGGTGTTAAAAGGATCGAAAGAGGTCTGTTGAGGAGATATTTATTTTGATAAACTGTTGCCGTTCTAAAAAAGTAAGGGTGCGTGATATTAGCTTGGCCTTCTCTGTTTACGGAGAGGGGGTGAGTTTAAAGAAAAGCAAATCACTGTGGCTGGAGTTTGTTATACCGTTTCAGCCAAGTATTAACTTGTGAAAAAGGGTCAATAACCTTCTCATGACTGAAATAAAACAATCCACATCTATTATCAAAAGAGGTCTTATTCACAAAGACTGCCCGGCAGGGAATGGTCGGAGCACTGCCCCAGACAGGAGGCTCCTGCATGTTTGAATTAGTCTTTGAGACTATGTCCCAAATGTGTGATCCAGGACATCAAGGTGGCAATGTCACAGAATTTAGTGCCAGGGGAAGGCTGGCAACTTGTTGCCTTAGGGGCGAAAACAATTAAGTGGCCCATAGTGCAATTTTACCAACTCACCCGTTAACATCAGCGACAGACACAAGTACACAAACAAAACAGATGTGCTGAAAGACATAATAGATCATTGAATAGAAAGAATTAAAGTGCTAGGCACATGGGCATTTAGATGTGAAGAGTGGTTATAGAGCAGCCCGGGGAGCTGTTGGCCTGCCCAATTGACACTTGGACACCACTAATCAATAAGGGAGACCTCTCCAACCAGGCAAGCATTTGGTAAAAGGAGTTCTGAAGAATATTCCAGCAAGGGAATGCTAATAATGTATTAAATACATAAACCTTGTATATTATTATTATTATTATTATTATTATTATTATTATTATTATTATAATTAGCACTGATATTATGCCAATGAAAAGTAAATGCATAAACCCTGTATATCATGCCAATGAGCAGTAAATTCTTAAAATTTGTATATCATGCCAATGAGCCATGTGTGTCTCAAAACAACCTGCCATAGCCATCGTTCTGCCCCAGTCTCTCTGTGACATCATTCAGCCCCTCTCTGTGACATCATACAGCCCCTCTCTGTGACATCATACAGCCCCTCTCTGTGACATCATTCAGCCCCTCTCTGTGACATCATACAGCCGCTCTCTGTGACATCATAGAGCCGCTCTCTGTGACATCATACAGCCCCTCTCTGTGACATCATACAGCTGCTCTCTGTGACATCATACAGCTGCTCTCTGTGACATCATACAGCCGCTCTCTGTGACATCATAGAGCCGCTCTCTGTGACATCATACAGCCCCTCTCTGTGACATCATACAGCTGCTCTCTGTGACATCATACAGCCGCTCTCTGTGCCATTTCTCTGCCTCCAGTCGCTTTGTGACATCTCTCTGCCTTTAGCCTCTCTGGGCCATCTCTCTGCCCCCAGTCTCTCTGTGATACATTTCTGCCCGAGCAACTTTATGCTATCTCTCTGCCCTCAGATGGCAACCCCTGCACTTGCTCTGCCCTCAGATGCCTTGCATCCCTGACAAGAGAGTCAAGTCCCCACCTACTCCAGGACCCAGATGCTGCATTCCCAGCTCTTACCCCAGGACCCAGATGGCATCCCCAGCACTTACCCCATTACCCAAATGGCATCCTCAGGAGGTCCTTGGTGTCGAGTGGGAGACAGCGCATTGCCTGTGCACTGTATATGACATTCTGTCTGCCTGCCTCTCACGCTCTCTGCATGTTTCTTGAAATCAGAGGTGGCGGTTCACGTGATTTGCGACCTCTGACTTCCCGAAACACACAGGGAGCATGAGAGGCAGACAGACAGGATGTAGATTGTGCACATACACAGTACACAGGCACCACGCTGCCTCACCATCCTTGCAGGGGCGGCTGGCAGGATGCTAGCAGCAAAATATATCAGCAATGCTGCCAATATATATTCCTAATGCCATTACCGGCTTTAATTTTGGACGGCATGGAGGGCAATTACCCACCCAGCCCAGTTCATCCCCGTCTAGTGTAGTCATGTGCATTATATAACACGACTCAAAATGTCAAACCCTACCCTACTAGGCAGGCCAATAGGTTACTCACCCCTGCAAGCGGGGACCGTCCAAGGCACACTTACCACTGGTGAATTTCTACACGCAAAGTCAGAATCATCACTTGCCAATGGCTAGTGGACATGTAGAACGTTTGAACCCTGTTCCTATGTCCTAAAAAAGTGGAACAATATTATTAACATAGAATGATGTTTTTAAATAAGTTAAAATGAGAAAAAAAAATTATGTGTATTAACGATGCTATATAAAAATGCTTTAATTTAAAATATTCCTACATATTAAATGCAAGAGCACTTCCAGTTGAGTTCTTAAAAATGTCCAAACTCAACTCTAAATTTTGCCATAAAGTATGTAAATTAAGAGGTTTAGTCACTAAATTAAGAATTGAAGCGAATTGAAAACTGCGGTTGCAATATTTAAACAAATATATCCAAGGTTTTTTTTTTAAACAATTGAGCTGGAGACTCTACCCAAATCAGCTATTGCTGCCGCATTTTTCAATTTGGTTTTACTACAGTTCGATATTTAGAATGAACGATTCAAGCTTAAATGCACAGATCACTTAACATCTGACGTTAAATCAAAGCTAGAGAAACAAATGCTCAGGATTATTTACTAAACAGTGAATTATTGGCACACTGTAAGCACACTGTAAACTTTAGTCTCAATTAGCCAAACTGGAAAAATAGCCAGGTTGATGTTTTTTTTACTTCAAATTTCTGATATTTTGAATTACAGTTTGCGACTCTTCGGTCCATTATCCTAAATTCCCAATTTCGGGAATGTCTGTTGATTGGCATTACGATTCAGTTACTCCAGTAAGTGTATTTTAAGTACACATGGTTCAGGCATAAGAAATGTCTGTCTTTTCATTACTGTTAAGGTAAAGTGCTTACTGATGCTTCTAAAAAATTAAACGTAGTGGGAAATGAGAAGGCCACCGAGAAGTCACACATCTGTCTGTTGGCTGTAGGCACCTAATATAATCACTCATCTGACCTCTACGCTGGATGTCACGCCGAAATTCTTCTTCTCATGGGCTCCTAACGAAATCTACGGCAAATGAAAAAGGAATAAACAGAAATAGTTTAGTTGCAATAATGTATAATAGATGAGACTTCGAGCAAAGCTTCAGCATCTCATTAATTATTGAACAGATATTCATTTGGGAGAGATTTCATTATATGATAATTTAATTAAAGAAAAAGCAAAGGAAATTTTAAAAGACAAGCTTAGGATAGGAATCCCCGTTAATTCTTCTTGATTTAATTTTTTTTTTTTTTATTATTAATTAGTTGTAGAGGGTAACGAATGATAATGGAATTGCTGGAATAATTTATTCATGGGCAGTTAAGTGCTAATGACCAGTTTCATTAACTGGATGGGTGCCCTGAGCCTCTGTTAGGGATCTACTTAGTAGGTGAGGTTTATAAATAACATAAATCTCTAAACAGTACTCTAGAAAATTATCTAAAAAATAAATTATAACAAAACAAAAAAACAAGAAGAAGAATTATGCAGAAGTGATATCCTAAAGAATTAAAACAACTGTGTTTTGTACAATAAATTAAATAAATTCTTTTTTTGTTTTTAAATGTTTTCAATTAATTTTATTTAAATTAGAACAATGTGCACTGCAGTGTCTGTATTTTGATGCATGCATTGTGTACGTGCATTTTTATATATATGTTTATATGTGTGTAACACATTTTTTTTTTAAATTTATCTGTTCCTTGCTGCTCACAATAAAGGCCACACAATTCACGCCCTCTTTGATGAAGGTATATTTTGTTGTTTTAAATTTGACAGAATGTAACAGAAGTACATTTTAACAGAGAAGACAGTCTTTGAGTCAGAGGAACAATTCTGAATGTGGACCCCTGGTACATTAGTTTGTTCTCTGGCACTCCACCTTTAGGGACACCAGAGGCAAGTCCCCAACAAGCTCATAATTAGGTATGCCTGTGCTGCATAAACTAGTCTCAGCACATTTAGCTCACTCCCTATGGACTACCCTGCTGGATAATATGGCTGCTAGGCCGTATGGTGTGCAAAGATGCTTTAGCTACAGGTCTTTAATTTCTTTGTCAAATTATTTGCAGTGGTTAAAAAGTGGTTTGGATGGCTGTTCTCTGCGTGGAATGGAACAATTAGAGAGTTTAGCTTCCACTATATTCATCCAAATATTTGTACAGGTAAGCAGATTTCATTTATACCAAATTGCCATTAAGGGAAAGCTCCAGGCACCATAACAACTGAATTAGAATGTAAACAGAATAAAGCATTATTCTTAGTGCCGTACAATAGAAACAAAATTGCTGGCTCTGAAGATTGTGAATGCTGTACAGTGCATTGTGAAGCTCTGTTTTACATATTACATATTGTGCTATGAGATTTGTTTTGTGTTTTCTCTCGTTGATTTATCTAGCTTTTGCCCCTGGAGGGTAACATTGTACTCAGGATTGTGTGTGTTTTCATGACATGCACATAGTCGCCACATGGGCAGGTGGATTTACCCTCCAAACATCATATGTCTCCGAAACAAAAGGCAATGACCCATATTTTAACCGTAAATATAAATAACATAAATAACAATAATAACAAACCTCATAAACATAATATAAAGTGCCACACTTTGTTAAGTATACCCATAAACCCGTAGCCATCTGAGCTCCGCCACTCCTAAGGAACAAGGCCCTACTCAACCCTCTTTGGAACCCCAAATTCAAGAAATCCCACCCCACATCCGTGAGGTGGACTCCAATCTGCCGAAAAAACCCAGACAACCTGTCTTCGAGTTCCCTGTGCCGAATCACCACCTTCCCCCCCAACTTTCCTGACAAAACTAACCATCAAGCTACTCACCTTACCCCGGCAATGCTCAATAGTGGCTGTATCCCTGGCGTGATGACACTGAAGTCGGGGGACCATTTCGTACCAAGCGACCAAAACCCCAGGGACTAAATCCCGCAGCCGGTTAATATCTTACTTCCTCCATTTAACTAAGCGTCTTTGCGACACTAGCCACAAATCATTGCCCCCTGCATGTAACAAAAGTAAATCAGGCGATCTTCCACCTTCCACTAGCTGAAACACTGCCCCAATAACGTCCCCCCAACTAGCTTCCCGATAACCGAACCATGTAATCGAGATCTGGTCCACAGGAAAACCCAGCTGCTGACCCTGGAAATGAGCTGCAGCCCTCCTCTTTGCCCAGAAAATGGCCCATATTCCAAGCAACTCAACCTACGGAGACAAAATAAGAACATCAGCCGAGCGCAACCCAAGGAGAATCCACCAAACCCACCACATCCTTCACACCAGCATCCCCAGCCTCACATACGAACGGAACCGATTCCCACCTCCCTATCTTCTTCACCAGCTCATCGCAGAGCCCCAGATGCATGGTTTCCGTAGCTGCCCCAATTCAGAAGCAGTGCGTACTGAACTGGACCGGCCTCAAACCCAAACGCCAAAGCACCAAGCGAAAAACCCTGGCAAACTGGAAGCGTGACAGCAACGAACCATCCTTGTGCAAGAAAAACGTGCCCTTCCCTGTTGGTCGCAACGCCCGATACCATGCAGGAATGGTAACCGGGCACAACTGTGAGTCTAGAATAGCGTGCAAAACCACATCCGTCCCCTTCCTCCGCACATCCATTTTTTACCTAGGTAAGTGAATCACCACCTTATCCACCTCCAGGTGGACATCTGCCACATTAATGCTACCAAGACCTTGCCTGTTAGCGCTCACAAGCTCCCCAATACAAAAAGCACCAAAAAAGACCAAAACAAACGCATCGCCAAACAAGCCAGCTTTGTAGTCGGAGAAGCAAATCTCAGGCAGCACCCGCACCAGGCTCCCCAAGACACTGATGAACACCGGCCACCGTGCATCTGGGATCCTACGCCCCTTCCAGAAACCCTTTAAAGCCTGACAAATCACAAAGTGCTTCGTCAGATCCACCCGCGCAGTTTAAACCAAAATGCGAGTGTAGTCATATTCCTTTCCACCACTGCTGGAAAATCCCTGTCCAGTAACAAACGTAAACCCCCTCCCACCCAGCAAGCCTCCTGCTCAAGCCCGACTAACGAAGCCTCCCATGACTCCCAAACCTTACAGTACAAATTTATGCAGAAGCTGCACCACCAGAGCAGACAACGTAGATAGCTGATTAACCACATGCACCACAGATATATTGTCCGTGTAAAAAAACACTTTCCTATACCTCAGCAAGTTACCCCAAAGCGACAGCGCCACTGGTAGCTGAAAAAGCTTGAGAAAAGTCAAATTACGCATCAAGGAGCTCGCTGCGCACGCAGCTGGCCAAGGCGCAGCACCCCATCGCCCCCCAAAGTACGCCCCAGCGCTCAACTTGGAACGCCCGATGGAGCACCCACCCGATACACCTGAACCCGGAGCCCACACTCTACTAACATCTCCCTCAGCAGGTACACCCTTGCCCTAGGAATCAATTAACTGTTGCAATGATTCAATAAAACCCTGTGAGTGCTGTGTGTTGTCCGACTCACCAACCAAGACCCCAGCCTGCGTAGGCATCTGGGCTGCGTCACGGTATCTAATGGGTCCAGGGCT